>NC_053127.1:21592244-21687244 GCF_010015445.1 Perca fluviatilis
TTATTATGCTTAGCAACTGTATTTATTCAGTCACAGCATTCTTGCCATAGGCCCTCATACATGTTATCGGTTCATTATGGCTGCTGCTTAAACTCACACGTAAGTCAACTAGCCTGCAACACAAATCAAACAGCCTACCTTTCTGTCATGCCAATGTAAACTTCCTACTTTTCAAGCAAACACACCTAGCAATCTCTTCCTCTCTTGCATCATTGTTTTATTTGAACAACATGGCGTCATGATTCGCTTAAGTGGGCCATTGCAGGATGATCCAGTATTTAGCCTGAGTTGTAGGTTTCATATTTTTTCCAAGTAAGGTTTTGCTTTGTGTAAGTCATTGTATTGTAGATTTGGTTTTATAAAATCACAGTGTTGTACATAATCTCAAATAATAATAAGCCTACATGAATCCCACTATAATATGTCACATTTTCTCCATTAGGTTAATCTGGAAAAAAATTGCTTGTTAGGCTTTATCCATCATCATCATCATCAGTGTCAAAGATTACAGCTTTTAAAAAGGTCACCAAAAGGTAGAGTAGAGTCAGTCAGTTTAGCAGGTTATACTAGGTACGTTAAGATGTGGTGCATAGTAGTATACTAATATGGAATGTAGTGGGAGGAATTCTAAAATAAATTAGTTTTAACAGAACAATTATCAATAAGTAAATGGCATACATTTATTTTAACTAACAACAATAATTGTTTGCTTTGTATTTAATCCCAGGAAATGGACCAGAGCTCTTCTGACTCTACAGTGATCCTTGAACTAAGTTCCGTCCCTGAAAGGAGGACATAAGTGTTCCTGAACTCAAGAGAGCAGAAAGTGTATTTGTAAGTTCACATACAATCCAATGCACAACTTGGTCTGACAATAACAGTAGTGGGGAAATTGTATGGTTTAACCTGTTAAGTCCGGCGGACCTGGTACGGTTCCACAGCACTAAGTGTAATTGCGCTTATGTATAAATTTGTGCTTGTTTAAAACTCTAGCTTAATCACAGCCAAAACATCTTAAACTCTAGACCAATACTTTTCTTAGCCATTTTTCAGAAAATATACAAATTTGGCTCACTACCACTGATGGGTTGGCCTATCTCCTCCAGGGTACTTAAATTTGGTATTTAATGATATGGCATTTTTCTGTAATCAATAGTATTAAAGGAGAACTCCTGGCAATTTTTACAATAATCTTGCTATACCTACTGTATGTAAGTACAATCGATAGCAAAAAAATGAGCCGATTCGGTTGCTAGTAGCACGGAGCTAATACAGCTAACACCCAGAGCTCTCTCACTCAGCTAAACGGCAGTTTGGGGGCATAAGATAAAGAGGGCCTTTGTGCCTCTTAACAGACACAAAATGCAATTAAAACATCTGTACAACATGAACAGGGCCCTTACATGACAACAAGATGCATTTAGCAACTTAGCCATTGTTTAAATTCACCTACCCTGTTAGCTGCTAGCTGCCGTCTGGGATGAGTGAGTGTGTTCAGCCAGGCTCCGGTAATAATCATCACGCAGCAGTTCTGTGTGTATTTGTAGCATATATATCCATTTTTGTGTGCGTTGGTGAGTTGGAGTCTTGCCAGTGTTGATTGTTGTGGTTTCCTTAGCCGGGCTAGCAGGCCCGGCCGGCGTCCTACTTCTGCTTCCTGCCCCCGCTCCTGGCCCGCGGGCCGACAACAATCCAACGAACCGCTGGTCTGGTGGATGTCCTCCAGAAGACCATTTAAGCCTGCTCGCCAAAATATTTTATTTCCCACCTCAAAAATGTAGTAGTAGTACTGTAAATGTACTGTAGTGACTATGACCATATTAGTGACTATGTAACTACATGGAAACGGACCAAATTATGTTTGCCTTGTACAGTAAAATAGTGTTACAGCGCGACTGAAGTCCCGTTTGAATTAAGTTGTAGCAGGAAAAGGTAAACAGTGTAGCGGGTTGGAGGAGCCGTCGAGTGTGTGAAGAGTGAGAAGAGCGGGGCGTTCACAAAGGAAAAGGCTTGGAGTAATGTAACTATGGAGCTAGAGCTAGCCTTCAGTAACGCTATTACTGTACAAGAAACAGGCATCATTGGGCCCGTTTCCATGTAGTAACATAGTCACTAATATGGTCATTAACCACTACAGTGCTCAATTACCTATTTTTGAGGGGAAATAAAATATAAATTTTATCAACAAAGGCTTGAATGGTCTTCTGGAAGACCTCCCACCAGACCGCGGCTCACTGAATTGTTGTCGTACGGTAAGCCAGGAGGGCGGGCAGGAAGGAAGCTGGAGCCGGCCGGGCCTTCTAGCCCGGCTAAAAACCCACAACAATCAGCACAGACCAAGACTGCTTTACTCACCAACGCTTAGATGGATCACACAAAAATGGATATAAATGCTACAAATACACAAGGAACTGCTTTGTGATGATTATTACAGAAGCGGGGCTGAACCCAAATGCATCTAGTTGTCATGTAAGGGCCCTGTTCATGTTGTACAGACATTTTAATTGCATTTTTGTGTCTGTTAAGAGGCACAAAGGCACTCTTTATCTTATGCCACCAAAACTGCTGTTTTAGCTGAGTGGGAGCTCTGGGCATTAGCTGCAGCAGCTCCGTGTAGCTAACACCGATTTGACTCATTTTTATTTTTCGTCAGTACTCACATAGGTATAGCAATCAAGATTAACGTAAAAGTTGGTTTTGGACAATGATTTACAAAGACAAAGGTAATTGTGAATTTGCATGTGAGGCTTAACTAAAAGGGATCTGGTCAGCTATGTACAAATGTCTCATGTTATTTAAGTAGTCCTATGTGATATAAAGCTGATTTTGTAGTAAGTAAATGAAACCGGTACTTACTTGCAGCCAGATCAAGGCTAAAAAAGGAAGTGCAATACCAACCAGGTGGTTGGTAGAGCATTGCTTGGGTTTTGCTAAGTAGTTGTTAGGGACTTATGGGGCTGAAAAATTAATCAAAAATATTATCAAAATCACAATATGGCCAAGTGCAATATGTATTTGGAGAAAAAAGGGATACTCGCCCCCCCAATTTTTTTTTAGATTAAGGAAAAAAACCCCAACAAAATATTACATCATCTGAATTTTTACTTTTTAAGTAAAAATGTATATTGTGACAAAAAGAAAAGCTTTTATTTTTTTTCTCTCCATATAGAGACCGGCGTATTTAAGTCCCGCCCCACCAGGGGACAACAGAAACATGAGTAATCAGCAGGAAGAATGGGAAGACCGGAATCCTGACACTAAACTAAAGTTATGTCCAACATTACCTGTGTTAGGTTACCTTACAGACTGTAGATAGTCTAAAACTGACATTTGGATATTTGACTTGTTAATAAAATGCTTGCTGCAAACGTAACATTGGGCATATTGTTAGCTTAGTGTCAGAATCCACAGTCTAACCATTCTCTCTGCTGATTCCTCACGTCTATATCCACTTTTGTCATCATAAAGCTCAGTTTTCGGTTCCACAACTTATGAAAACTTAGGTTCTGGGTTCTATACATTGTTGGTATGTAATTCACCACCACGGCAGCTTTTAGGAATGTTTCGGTTTGCCAGCAGACAAAATTGAAGATGAGGCACCTTCATCCAATACAAGTTGATGGAGAGCAGAAAAGATGTTTTCCTCTCTGGTGGGAGTATGGCACGATGTGCTGTGTCTCTATTGTGCAGCCCTAGGTGGTTATGAGGTAACATCTAGCAACCATCTAGTTGCCATCTAGTCCCCCTTGTAACAACCACACTTTTACAGTTTTTTCAGTCTAAATGACTTATTATTATTATTATTATTTATTAGCCAGCCAATAGAAACCACCCTAGTTACTACTGTCCAGACACCCATCATTTTAGATTTTTAATCTTTAAACTCTGCAAGCAATTTTATATTGATTGGCGTTACTTCTTTGTCTAAGGTTCATCAACAATGGCGAGAAAGAAGTGGAGCACCGAGGAGGTCCAGGCTGTGGAGAGCATCTCATGGACAACATCAACTCTGGCAGGGTTCCTGGTAAAGCCCAGTGTGAAGCATCTATCAAGGGATCCTCAGAGGTGCTTAGGGGAAAGGAGCTGGCAGGCAGTTAAGTTCTATGTGAAGAACCCGCATTGATACTTGCGTCTAGAAATAACCAATGGAAATCTAAATTGTAATCACTGAACATAATTCTTTTTGCCACCTAAGTACTTCTACAATCCCACAACTAGGTACAGCGCTTACTTGAATTCAGCTCATATCTGAGCATGCAAACGACATTTTATTAAGATTGTTAAAGCTCTTTTGTTTTCAAATTTAATATGTCAACATGCTCTGACTATTATTTCATTGAGTGATGTCATTTACATTTTTATCCTAAAGAACATTGTGGTAGTCGGTCATGGGTGGTTGGAGAAATGGAGGTAGAGAGAGACACAGGTTGTAGAGAGAGTGAAAGGTTTGTAGAGAGACAGGTTTGCAGGGAGAGGGACAGGTTGTAGGAAATGGAGAGAGACAGGTATGTAGGTAGAGAGACAGGTATGTAGAGAGAGACAGGTATGTAAAAGGAGAGAGACAGGTATGTATTAGAGAGTGAGACAGGTATGTATATTAGAGGCACTATGTAGGGAGAGATAGATGGGTGAGTAGAAAGGAAAGTGTTCCTGAACATTTTTAAAAGAAAATAAGAAACAGAGGTAAAGAAGAGAAACACGTACAGGGAGAGAGACAGGTTTGTAGAGAAATAAGAGGTCAGCAGAGACAGACAGGTTTGTAGGAAGTAAGACAATAAGGTGAAGGAGAAGGAATGATCATAGCAAAGAGCCAGGACAAATTAATTTGTATATGGATGAGTTGTGATAATAAAGTTAATCTGCAATGTAAACACCACTTGCTTCTGTGGTATTTTCCGAATGAACCAGAATATATAAAAGTACTACAAGTCAAAGTGGTTGGTTGAACAATACCGACAGGAAACAAAGAAAAATTAACAAAACAAGTTACAAGGTGCAGGCAACTGCTGTCACTCACCTGTCCCTCAGTTTATGGAAGCAACACAGACTGCTGCCTGCTCACAGCTCTTAGTGTCTCTCTCTGGTAGGACTGGTAATATTATTTAATCTGACAGAGCTATAGAAAACATTTTGGTTCTTATATATATTCATTGGAAATATAGTTTCCAAATGTTTATATATTTGACATGTTAAGTGAGGAAGTTTGGCTCTGTTTTAGGCTCACTAAGGGTGCAATCAGTGGACAGCCTTTGCTCTACAGGGAGCCGGGTTTTCCTTTGTCACCTGTTTTCAATGGCAAGGCTGTGCGCACTCAGTCTGTACTTGCCCGATCCGTAACCATGCTCAAATAATCTGCTATGGTGTCCTGTTGATTTAGAGCAACAAAACATGTAGTTTTTAAACAAAACTACATCATCTATTGGAAAATAGATGATGTAGTTTTGTTTAAGCTGTGGTGATAATCTAGTTGAGTTGTTGGTTATGTTCCTGATGCTTTGTTGGAAAAAGGTTTGTGAACTCGCTGGGTAGACGCGGGTGTCCATTTTTGTTCATCTCTTGGCACTTGATAATATGAGAAGGGGTCACTATGTTTAGATGTGTCCAAAATTTAATTGCTTATTTTTGGTTTTAAGTTCTGATAAACTGGCCTAATTCTGCCTCTTTGCATTATATTTAGTTTTCCTCTTGACATGTAGGAGAAGCTTACAGAACTCTGCATGCAAGGTGTCAATAGTGTGTTATCTTATTGATTCAATTCTTGTTTTGTAAGTGGACCGGGACCCCCCCCCCTCGCTGGTATGGAGTGCACTTGGTTCAAACACACAACTCAAATGAGTTTTAGCCAAATTCTAATTGGCATTTTGTTTTTACATTTTTGTACAGCATACAAAGTCCTGCGTTCATTAAAAAGTCATTAAAATGCCCTTTACATTACTTTCAGTAGCTTTGTAGAACAATCTTGTGTCAAATATACACTAAAGCTTTTTGAAAGTAAATAAAAAAGCATGTATATTCTTTTATATGTTTATCAATGAGGGTATATAGGGTATAAATATGATCAGCGGTTTTATTGTGATGTCAGTAGTCTGGTGTTTGAGTGGAGGATAGGGCATAACAGGTCTGTTTGCGGAGCAGAGCTACTCTCTTTAAACCAGCTTGTCCACCCTTGCAGAATCAGAAAACAGTTAATTAAAAAAACCATTAAATGGCCAAAACAAACTTAAGACAGGCAAGAGGAGCATCAAAACATAAAAAACAAAAACCATGGAAGCGCCACCTGGTGGCTACTTTAATTATTTCACCTGTACTATACAACAACAAGTGATAAAAGTAAATATGTGGTCTTTATAGCTGAAAAAAAATTATATAATAGAAGGAGGAGTATTTCAATGGAATGGGGGTATAAATATTGTAAATATTAAAAGAATTTGCCATGTGTCCCCATAGAGTTGGTGAATGTCAGGTTTGACCTTTATTTGTGAAATCCTAACATTTTAAGTGATTTTCAGGATCCCAGAATCAAAAAGGAATTTTTGAGTTGAAACCATGTCTCTAGCTCATTTAGAAGTTGGTAGTTTAGAAAGGGTCCCCATGTACATTCGCTATGTCATGAGTCCCCACCGGATAACAAAAACGGTATGTGTGTGTGTGTGTGTGTGTGTGTGTGTGTGTGTGTGTGTGTGTGTGTGTGTGTGTGTGTGTGTGTGTGTGTTTGGTGGTTGGATGGATGGTAGGACTCCTTTTTCACGTTATAAGAGATTTGCTGCATTGTCATGGCAACCTTGCACACACTGAGCCAGGCGCGGGGTCTCATCTGGCCTGACCACATTGGTTCTCTGAGCTAAAGCTGCAAACTGCTCACTCAGTGGAAATATAAGCATCCCAGCCAGAATGATTTTCCTGCAGTCCCATTACCACACCCACAGCACATATATGTTTCTAAAATACGTTTTGCAATATTTGATATGATTAACTCTTACTTAACTCTTAAACTCTTGCTCTGTTCTTCCCTGCTCATTCAAGTACTGAACTGACTCAAAGTTAAGGAGGATGACGTGTCGCCTCTAGTATCATCTAACATGGCACTGTCTCTCCCAACAGGGGAAGTGTGGGGAGACGAGCACGTTACTCCCTCTGCCGGTGAGTTGAAGCATCTGCCTGCTCTAATTGAGCTCTGTGCTCTGGGGTTGCATGCATGGCCTGTAACACTCGTGTAATGTCTTTGTTAAACCCACAGGTGTCAGTGAGTGAGCATTCATCACCTCCAGCAGCAGACAACGTATTTGTGAATTAAAGTAATTGTAGGTTTTTTCTATAGATGCTGCTGCAATCCAGTTTTAGCATTTAACATATTTTTACTGCTCTTAGTATACATTCTCAGTGGTTTATAAAGCAAAGAACAGTTTACTTTCTAGTGTCTTCTGCACTAAAAAACACATTTTAAAAACACATATATCGGGCAAGATTTGTGAGAACAGTATAGCAATCCACTCCTCAGCTCTTGGCTGAAATGTGGCTTTATTGTGCCTATGTGTCTTTTCATGGCAGTCCCACCCTCTGTGAGCTACAGGAAATAGTGGTTAGGCCAGCTGTCCCCTCACTCCCAGCCTCTTTGCAGATCAGCTTTCTCCCAGCATTCTCCTTCTCTGTGCTCCCGCTCGTCACAGCTGCTGCACCCTCGCCAGCTCTCGGGGGAACAGCTGAACTGAACTGTCCTCCCACTGGCTCCATCATCGCTCCAGCCTTGGGTTGTCTGGGGAGTGTCGCTCCATCTCCCTCCGCTTTCTTTCTCTTTCTGTGTTTATGTGCACGCAAATGTGTGGGTGTGGGTGTGCAGGTGACCGGCGTGCAAGAACAGCTGAATCACAGACAAGGCAGGATTTCTGGACTGCCCTAGAACAGATGGTTGGTGAACTTGATCGGGAATTAAAACGCCAGAGATAGAGAATCGTCAGTCGCAGATGGATGGGATTGTGGGATAGTCTCTTGAGGTTTGGTGGCGTGAGCTCTCCTCGGTTATCCGTTTTTCCTCCCCTCTCCCTTTGCCACAGAAGGAGATGGTGTCTCTCCTCACTTCTTATGTATACTGTATATATATATATATATATATATATATATATACTGTATATATAGATATATATATATACTGTGTGTATATATATATATATATATATACACACACAGTATATATATATATATATATATATATATATATATATATATATATATATATATATATATATATATAGATAGATACCATAATTTTACAGGCCCAAACACATCTCTGGGCAACCCAGACTGATGTGGCAATGACCATCCATGCCTTAGGAGGTCCGGGCCGTATAACAGCCTGAGCCTACCTTTACAAGATTCATTATTCTGTTGAATGTCTTGTTTGTAGGTAGAGTGATTTGTTTCTGGAAACGGGAAAGAGGCTGGTTTGGTGCTGCAGATGTATTAGTGGCTGTTGCTAGTCCTGCTGCAGGTTTTCTCCAGTTGATTTAGAGCGGTAAGGATTCGGCCTGAGAGGAGAAGAGGTGAGATTGTTGATTAAGACAGCCTTAGATCAGGAAGGAAGATTAACGAGGCTGCTTGATTTCCAAGGCGTCCTTATAATTTTTACTCCACACATCCTTTACTTCTTAATCAGTGGTCATAGTTCTATGTGTTTCATTGTGGCGCAGTGTAGTCATTGGAGAGCTGTAATTTGGTGAATCATTTTTCCAATGATTTAATCAAACATGACAGTAATTCCACTGTATGTGAATTAGCTGTCAACACTGATCGCGCTCTTCTGTCCTCTTTTGTCACCCTTCCCTTTGCAGCCTGAGTCGAAGTCAGCCAGTGCGACTGAGGAGAAGTCAGTTCCCCAGTCCTCCATCTGCTCCAGGCCTCCCATGAGAGCTAGCCCTGTCAATGTGAGACCATCTTCTGCAAATGCAGCACCAGGCTCTGTCAACACGAGACCTGGCCTGGCAAATCTGAGGCTGGCCACCGATGCACAATCCCCTTCCCCCAGCAGCGCTGTCAAAATAGACTCTGGAACAACCAAAGGTGGCCTGCACTCACAGGAACCTCACAAGCCCCAGGAATCACAGGGTGGGAAAGGTGAGTGAACATAGCATCACACTTACATGACGGTTCCATTCCCCACAGTCTTTCACTTGCTGACTAACCAAGAGATATACACAAACATCACCATCATGATGACATAATGGATACACAGCACGCATGGTATTCCTGAAATTTGGATATCCGTTGAATCTTACTCTATAACTTCTGTTATGTTTTTTAGTCAGATGTTATATTACGGAGAAAGACTGAACACAGATGTGGGTTAGAAATTGAGGCTACATTATTGCAACTAGCTTACATGGCAATCACCACAAAAGAACCCCTTTCCACTGCTTCTTCTCTGTGAGCAATAATGGCTGCAGAGAGCTGAACAGAACCAGTCTGAACAAAGTTCATACTAGACAGGTTTCTCAGTGCTGCAGCACGAAAAAAGGATTTATTTTTCCAAACCTAAAGAGCACGCCAAATAGTGCCTCAGCCTGCTGGAATCTTTATGGACTGGCAGAGTCAAAAGAGGCCAGCCTAGAGGGGGAAAAAAGCTTCTATGACTGGGATTTGTGTTGTGGTACCACATCGCCAACACACACCTGCTCGTTTGGCTTCCCTTTTGTCAAGGGCGCATGTTAGCAGCGGAATCGTCAATAAGCACTAGCTTTGTTGAGGTGCATTGTTCATATAACCAGAAAAATGATGGTGCTAGAGGACAGACTGATATTATATGAGACCCTACATTCACTTTTTATCAGTATGTGAAAAGTATGTGAAAAGAAGGTCATATGTTGTGGATTGCACACATTGTTTAAGCCACGAGAGACACACAAGAGTTTAAGAGTTTACACAATGTTGTTTGTGCTATTTGGCAGCCTTTGTCGTCATTAAACCAGTAACAACTGGAACTTTGTAATGCACGAAAGCATTTTACACAAACCAGTGGGATACTGTATCTGTCTTTTTGGGTCTGATGTATGGTCTATGGTATTGCAAATCTCTGCCTTTGTCCATGCAGATGCTCATTGTGTAGATAGGAAGGATCTTTTTCTTCATATCTTAGGCCTCGATATGAATAATATCATTTATAGTTATATAATGATAACAATAATAATTTAATTTAAAATAATATAATTGTCATTGCGTCTTACAGTATGTTGCACAGATTACTTCTTGTTTGAATTATCATTGTGATTCCCAAGCTTTCTGTCTGAACACAGCACCCAATTTCATGAATTGACCACTCATTCACCATACAGTGACCCAGTTATTTAGAAAACATTAGTAATGAAAGAGTGAAATTAGCACCATCTAGTGGAAAACAATGATACTTTGAAAAAAAGTCCAGTTGGATAGAAAATCTGATCTCCATAAGGTCCCTCTGCTGGAAAAATGTACATCCTACAGCACATTCACACTGCAACTGTTCCTCTGGGAAGACATTGAGTGGTTTCAGATAACGAATCAACAGAGAAGCTTAAGTGCAACGGAGAGACTTCTTCAGTATTTGAATGTTTTGTGGGAGAGTAAAATGTCAAAACTATCATATTCTCTTATGTGGCTGATAAATAATAATACAAAACAGTATACACACACACAGAAAGACAGAATGAAACATACATAGCAACCCTGGTCCATCTGCAGGAGCCCTTTTTGTTATTCCCTTGAACACTGATTGTGCATGGTTTGCTGGGTCAATGCCATGCTTAACTAGTCTGGTTTGAAATGAATGCAGAATTAGATACATCTTTAAAATCTTTAACAGACACAACAGTGTCTGTTAAATCTTATGTCTACGGCAAGGAAATGATCAACCCTAAAAAACGTTGACTTTCTCCCTCTCTTTGGTGTCTGGTTCCTTTTTGAACATTCCTGGAAGTTTATTGTGGGGGAAAAAAAAAAAATTTTTAGCAAGTATTTGGGACTAGACTGGACTGAACATTGAATATCATAATTAAATAGTAGGGAATTTCTGCTCTTAATACCGTCATGTAAGACATCTGTATGTGGATGCATGTGCAGTGAGCTCAGTACTTTCAGGGTGATTTATCAATTGTACCAAGAACAGTTTTATAGAACACACATGACTAAAACCTAGTTATAAAGAAGAAACTAAAGATACAATTCCAATAAATCATGGTTGCGTGCGTGCGTGCGTGCGTGCGTCGCGTCGTGCGTCGCGTGTTGTGTGTGTTGTCTTGTAGCGGCGTGCCTGCACCCACATTGGTGGCTGGATATGAGACCAGTGAGCAATGCCAGGGCAGCAAATAATAGACAAATGTAGGCAAAAGGGAAAAAAGGGATAGGAACAGCTGGTTTGGTGGGAGTTAGAGGTGGGCTGAACACAGTGCAGAATAAATGTGTCTTGACTGTGGACAAAAATCCTGACAGAGTGTCTGTCCTTGACAATGGCAGGAAGCTTATTCCAAAGGGGAGGGAGGAGGCCGATTGGATAAGGCTCATGCCTCAGCTGTTTTCTTTTGAATGTGGGTAATGACAGGGATTCCTGCATCCTGTGAGCAGAGACTGTGGCCCACAACAACCTTGTAGAAGATGAACTTAATAATCTGCTTTAAGTGACACTCATTGTAGTTGCATGTACCCACTGGAGCTGGACTAAACATGTTCTGACCTACAGAGTATAACACTTGAGAAGTTCAAGAAGTTGATTGAATGCCATGAGAAAACTAATAATGCTTTGCTTAAACCAGATAGGACATCATAAAACATAGTACCACATTGAAAGTAACGATGATAACGATGTAGCTGTCAAATGTCAGGAAAGAGTTAGAGGGATTTTGGAGGTTATGGGATAGAATAAGGTTTTAATTCTATTTGAAGTAATCAACTTTATTGTTGTCTAAAATACAGCATTCGAGATTTCTTAACTTTATAAGTTACTATGTTTACTTCAGTCTAAGATGCTTTGATTACAGTCAGGTAAAAATCTGATTCAAAAAAATAAATGGTATAAGAAATCATTGTGGAAAAAATAATTTGAACAATGGCATTTTAAGCAGAAATAGTGTTAATTTACTTAATGCAAATGAATTGCTAATAATGACTAATCCCTCTTTCGCCATTTTTATCTTCAGTGTCTATTACCTGAAGCATCCTCTGTGCTGTCAGTGTCACAAGAGGACCTAATTTTCTGCAAAGTGCAATGATCTGTGTCCTCCCTCAGCAGGAAACATAACTGTTTGGGGCAGAGGGCGTACAAAATCTGGCTGAAAATCAGTATAAACCAATCTACTCCTTCTAAAAAAAACTGGGTATTTTTCCTTTTAAAATCTGTAAAAACTGAAACTGATGAGGCTAACCAATAACTTGATGCTATGTTAAAGGTACGTGTCATCTGCATAAAAACTAAAGAGGAGGGACATATTATAAGGTATTTTAGGTTTAGGGAGCGAGCGTGTAAAGTGTGTTAACGTGTCATATGATTTTCACATAATGTGCGTGAGCATGAAAGTGCATAAATTTCCAGCAGCTGGCGATGTGTGTTCATATGTGTATGCATGTGTTTATAAACCCTTCTCTGTCTGTCGGTCGGCTTTCCTCTCCTCTGTCTTCACCTTCGGAGGGAAGGACACACATTCCTGCGCTGCTTCCCGACTCTAGCCCTGGGGCGGGCTCAGCCAAGAGCTGATAAGTGACAGGGGCCCCAGCCCCGCCTACAGGAGGGCAACCCCCTGCTTGCTACACACACACACACACACACACACACACACACACACACACACACACACACACACACACACACACACACACACCCCTCCTCTCCTCCCTGCCCTTCAGTCCACAGACATGCTGCTCGGGAATTCTGCCCTCTGCCCCACTTCTGCCCCCCACCTCCTCACCCGAGCCCCCGCCCCCCTCCTCTCTTTCTGCCAGAGACGTGGAGGTCTTTAAAGAGATAGATTGGTCTTTAATTTTTGTGCTAGCCTGGTCAGTGACACTGCTTCCCGCCCCCTCCTCTTTGTCCTCCCTGTACATTTACGAGCTGGACTGAGATGTAAGGAGTGGCGTTCCAATGCCCAAATGGGAGATTAATCACTGTTGACGAGTGATTTAATGCGTTTGTGTGTTTTTGCAGGTAGCTTTAATGACTGTTTCTGCTGACAGGGCGAAGAGTGCAGCTGCTGGGCAGTTTCAGGCAGAAAGGCATGGGGTTTCAGCATTTTTTGGGTGTGTTTAGACAGGTTAGTCAGGTTACCTGTGGGAGGGTATTAGGGTTTTGCTTCAATATAAATAATATATACAAAAATACATACATACAATATATATGTATATTTGTATTAGGCCTAGCTATTTCAGTCCATGCACATAACACAAATTCTTCCTCTCCTTCTCTTTCTATCTCTCTGTCTCTCTATTAAGCATTCAGCTCAGACCTGCACCAAGGCTCTGAGCTTAAAAAACTCTCTGGCCATGAGTGTGTATGTGCCTGTGTCTGTGTTTGTGCGTATCTCTGAGTTTAACTGCATGTGTGCTCGGTGCGTGCCTGAATGTGTGTCAGCCTCAATTGCTGGAGCCTATCCAGGGTTTCCGTGGTGACCACACAACACAACGAGACAATCAGAGGCAAGCCCACGCAGTGCGGCGAGAGGACATTAACACAGGAACTGCGGGTCAGGGGGCAGAGGAAGGCAGGGCAAGGCAGGGGGAGAGGAAGATGAAGAGAAAGGTGGAGGGAGGTGTTAGAGCCACAGGGAGAGAGAGTGAGAGCGAGGAGAGTAAACAAAAATAAACAATAATACAAGCTTAAAGGCAACTTTAGGTACCCACTCTCATGCCTGCGAGAAATCAGGAGCTTTAAGGTTTCCTGGCCCTGGGAGTGCCTGTGTGGTTTTGGCTGTACCCTACCTCTGTGCCCATGTGTGTGATTATGTTCTTTGCCGTGTTGTTAGTCCGAGATGGCTACATACATGCGTGATCATGAGCAGGATGGCAGTGCGAAGATGCACGTTTGTGTTATGTGTGTGTGAGCGTTCACGGACCTGAGTGTAACATAAGAATGTATGTGTGTCTTTTGAAATTCAACTGTTAGAAACTGTGTGTACGCTTGTGCATGTTTTCACTTCATTTTGTGTGTGTGTGTTGTGTGTGTGTGTGTCTGTGTGTGAGAGAGAGAGAGCTTGTGTGCGTTTGTAGCCGTGCACACGGGCGCTCTCACATATCTCTGTCCCCGGGGGATGACGCGCTAAAATATGTGGCTCCTCAAGCCTTCTGGTGTCTGAGCAGCGTCTGTCTGCTCTCCATTGCCGTCCTGTGGCCCTCCCTCCCCTCCATTACTCCTGTTCCCTCCATTCCTCCCTCAATTACACCTCTCTTCCAAACACAGTACCTCAGCAAGGCTGCATGCACGCACACACACACACACACACACACACACACTTGCACGAACACACACACACGCACGAACGCATGCACACACCAACTACACCCAGCTGTGTCCCTACTATACTTCCACTGAGGATGACCTCTGCTCAACCAGAGTGGGATAAAGGGAGGCGAATGAAAAGGAGAAAAAAGCAGGTAGAAAATAGTGAGGAAAAATGTAGGCGCAGTATTTGGAGAGAGGAAATTATCGGCTGGTGTGTGAAGACTGGATTGCTGCTTTTGTAACTCTCATTGTTTATGGTTTTAAACTGATTTTCACCTGGATTTTATGTTCTCATGATCCCAAAAGGTGTTGTGTTTCCAGCTGCAACAAGACACGAACCGCTGTAGTTTACAGTAAACAAGGTCCTCTTGAGACAGGCACAGCCCAGAAAATCATCCTATAATACACAACGAGGAGAAAAACTAAGAGAAAATTCATATTAAGCAATGGTTATGTACTAAAAAAGGAAGTTAAAAAGAAGAGTTTATTTCATGACCGTGCAGTGTATGGCAGATGCAGAGAGTAGCACTTAAAACAAGGAAACTGCAAATGCACTGACAAATAAAAGTACGCAAAAAGGTTTAAATACATTTTGGTAAAGATTCTGCAGATGGTATTTTTGAATTTTGAGTTTTTAAATGATTAATTTTGAGCCAATTTTGAAATATTCGAAATATACACTCCAAATTTCAATATATATATTTTTTTACTTTTTAAAATAAATACATAAATAAAGTATCAAAATGAATCACCGCTGTGTGTATGTCAGTCAGGTTGTCACCCATATGTTAGAACTCTTAAGGAAATCTGACACTCTCTTTTCTCAGATATTGGTGCATCAGAAGCATCTCGGAGGGCTGCCTTGGTGCAGGCCGGGTCATCAGGGAGCACACCAACCTGCGCAGGGCGCGGCCGGGTAGCTCAGCTGATGAAAACCTTCAGTGCCGAAAGCACTACAACCCCCACACAGACCCCCTCTCGCAGCATCAAGCCTCCTCTCCCCACCAAGCCTAGCCACTTGCGTCTAACGACCACACCTACTGTCAGGTAATCCTCACACACTGATGCAGAGACGCCCACCAAGCTTCAAGCATCCCAGTGATTCAAATAAAGACACACTGGACAACGTCAGGCCCCTAATTTGGAGCTTCAGCCAGTGGGTTAATTCCCAAAGGTGGAAAAGAAGAACATGGTAATGTTCACAATGTTGCTGTCACTCCTAAACCCAGCAATGGAAATGCTTGAATGTAATGGTTTTATTTTATTATTGGATGCTGCAGTACTGTAAACACTCTTTGTGGGAAAGAAATTCCAAAGCAATTGAATGCAATGTATATGTATTTTTCCAGGGAATTGATGACTATCACATTTATTCACTTGGTGTTGATGCTTTGCGGCTGGGCGTGTGAACACACAATTTCTTGTCCAATTCATAAACCCTATAAACACAATATTGTTACCATTGACATTATTTGTATTACTTATGACCAGACCCAAACAGAATCTGAGGATTTTGGGTTTTTTTTTTGTTTACAGTTTTCAGCAGTGATCTAGAATGAAAATCTGTGGAATTTAGTCTGACTGTTTTTCTGCTTGTGGTGGAGATGTGTTAACATTCTGAATTTTGTTTGAATTTTTTTTGCATTGTTTCTTATGAGACAGTTTGCATGAGCGCATATGCAGATACACGAGTGACAACAGAATGGGCATGGGCAGGCATAATGAGGTGGAATAAGGCACAGTAGGGTCCTCCTTCATCTTGCTGTCTCCTCTTTGGGAATACTCTAAGGTTGTTTATTTGTCACAATGCAATGTATGTCTCCCTCTGCCACCTGGCAGGAGCTTCACTGTGACCTGTTGTGGACCAATGACAGTGCCAAATTCATCGTCTGTCACTCCCAGTGGATCAAGTTAGACAGTTGATGCCAAATAATCCAGTGTTACTCTTCTGCATTTTTTTCAGTACTATTCTAGATATGTGCGGTTGTACATTTTTACATTTTCTATAGGGGGAAATATGTTTTGTAATGGGATGTTTAACATTACTACGATGCTCACTTGTAAAATTAAACATTTTTATCTTTTTGATTTCAAGTTTGTATGGTGCAATCAAAGAAACAATAAAATTGTGTAACTTGTACACCTACTCTTAAAAGTCTTAAAAGTGCTTTTTTATTATATTTATTTCTGTCTCTTCCACAAAATCATATATTTTGTTTATGTCTTGTAGGAAATGAGAAAGATTGATGAGAATTCAACCCAAAACTCTAACATGCCATTTAGTTTGCAGCTAGTTCACTGTGAATACACGCAATTTTTTTTACTGTCAGCCTCCACAAATACAGATGCAACATGCTTTACCAGGGCCAGTGTAAAATTTGAATTTGAATTTTAGCTGTTCAGACAATTCCTGCTTAATTTCCAGCAATGCTCCCACAGCTTTGAAATGAAATTCGTTCGATGCTAAAAAGTTTGCCGATGCTAAAATTGTGTGCCATATTTTCACGTTTCTGTCTGTGATTTCCATTTCAGATCGCAGTTACCTTGGCTAATGTTTGGCAGTAGGCTAATCTGTTTAAGGGACATCTCCACTGTAACAAATCAGCTTACTGGGGTGAATAAAAGCAACACTCCAACATTGTATATGTGATTCATTAGCAAGGACCACACCATCAACCAGATACGTTTTAAACAATTTAATAATGAAAGATGATTGGAATACGAGACGTAAAGTCGCTTGTAGTCATTAGTTGACTTGATGTTGACTGCGTTTGGGGAGGATTTGGTATGGAATCCGCCGTAGCACCCGGGCGCAAAATTACGAATCCCACTATGGCCACGCCAAGACCCGCCCTATGAAGCAGATCGATTGGTTGGGGTTAGGCATTTCACCTTGAGTGGTTAAGGTTAGGGTTAGGGGATAGGACCTGTACATGTAAGCATGGACACCTGGCCAATAGTAGTGTGGCCATAGTGGGAAAAGAAATATCGCCGCCCGGGCACGACGGACCACCTTAGGATCTAAATAAGAGGAGAAAGGAGAGGAACAGAAAGAGGGAGGGGTGCAGAATGCGGGAACGAATGAGAGGAGAGGGTTAGGTGGGTATCTATAGGAATACCGGAAGAGGCGTGTTTGAGGTGTGGCCCTGCTCCTGAAACTCTGCTAGGTAGCAACAATTAATGATAAAGTCACAAATTCCCTCTGCTGCTGTATAGTATCTTCATTGTCATTTATCTGGCAGGATAATGTCTATTTCATGAATCTGGGGGTTAGAGTAACAAAAAACAAAAGAAGATGGCTGCTGCTGCTGGCGAACAGCGGTCTTTCGAATCGGCTTTGGCCGCGACTCTTGAAGACTTGGAGTTAAGCTTTTCTTTGAGAAAAGAACAAAGAACGGCACTGAAGTCATTCTTAAAAAAAAGGAAGTTTTTTAACGGAGTTTTGCCGACCGGATAGGTAAAAGTTTAATCTATCAACTAGTGTTGCTCTGGTTGGCTATGAGGGCTGAGGGAATTTGAAAGACAAGCGTTTATCCCGCCCCTCGGATTGAGCCCTGCCAATGGTGAGTTCCCAGATCCAACATCTTGATGTGGGTCTGGCTTGGCTTGTCAGGCTAGAAAAGACTGGCAGTAAAGCAGGCATTCCAAACAATGCACTACTGTCCAAATGCACATGGATCTTGTTGTATGTGTGTAGGCCAACATATAGGTAGGCACCAGTGTCGCTATTATGTTTCACAAAAGTGCATCTGCTTTGACAAACAGTCCACAGTGAAGCAAATCCCAGCATACGTGTTTATATATATATATATACTGTTTACAATCAATTTTACAGTAGGCTACTCATCCTGAAGAATTACAATATTACCCAACATGAATCATATACGGTTCCACTGTACACACACTGTAGGTGCTTGTGCAACACACTGCAAAATGCTGAAGCACGCAACTGTGCGATGCCTGCCTCAATCTCTGTTTCCCAATGAGCCCAACAATGGCTGTGGCTGTTCTCTGATGCACACAGACATCGTCGAGCAGTTTCCAGGAGATATCTGTGGCAAGTCCCTTGGTATGCCCCCCCCCCACCCCCTCCTCCCTACACACTTCTCTTCTTCTTCCACCGAGCCTGGCCACTGCTGTCGTCAGGGCCCTCAGACGGAAGATAAAAAAAATAGGCTGTTGTTGTCTCCTTGCAGGAGAGATGGACGCCTGTTTCTCTCTTTTTTTCTGCCTCCCTCACAGAAGGGGAAGTGAAGGGGGAAGAGAGATAAAAAAACAACAGTGTGGAGGAGAGAAAGAAAGCTCTGCTGCGTGCTGTGGCGTTCCACCACACCACCAATAACCCTCCTCCCCTCTTCCACCACCAGCCCCATCCACAGCACCCCCAGTAGAGAGAGAAAGAGTGAGAGAGGAGAGAAGAGAGGGGGGCCGGGGCCATGTGATACAGAGAGCATGCGGGCACAGCTTCACCCCCAGGCAGAATAAACGGGGGCCTGCTGTGTCTCTCCTGCATGATTAATCTGGCTGAGGGGCAGGAGGACTGCCACAGCCCTGCCTGCATTAACTCCCTACTCTCCAGGTCTGCATGAACACACACACAAACTCACACACCAGCAGTAGACCCATGGTCAGACACAGGTTGATATACACATAGTGCTGCATGTCCTAGTAAAGAATAGTGACTGGCACTGAAGTGGATTCTTATTGGGGTATCAGATTCTGAACCCATTAAGTTTAACTGTATACTTGTCTTTTGCCAAGGGCACCGTCTCACTGTCGTTTATGCACTGACACGACACTAATCCTTCTTCGTGTTGCCAAACTGTAAAGGGCACCATGATGTGAGGCCGTTCAATAGTGTTGTTTTCTAGGTAGTTCTGGGTTTCTGTGACTCATCCTCTCACGTGACCTCTGTCTCCCAGGCAACATTGTGGATGTTTGCTTGTGCCGGTCCTGTCTTTTGTGTAATTCATACGAAACAGATGGTCCAGGAAATGTAGCTTACTCTTCAAAATTTTCCCAGACAAAGAGTATCTGGCATGTGATGGTCAAATTTTCAAATCACCATGACAGCTTCTGAGGATTGCACAGCAGGCCTGTCATATTGTCTCACAGTATTACACTCAGTTAATGTAGACATGAGACATGATACCAGAAAATAATGTATACTGTAACCATCACTCCCACGAATGGCAGGACTGATTTCTTCCATGGACTGTCGTGGAATGTTTTAGCCCTGCTGTAAAGCAGGAAGTGTTGTGAGGACTGGGGATTGTGCTGCAAGACCAAGCACCAAAAGGCAGGCAGAGGGTTAACATCCTGCAGTCCGCTCCACATTAACTGGAAAGGAATGAAGTGTCAAGCATGTTTTCACCACAGCGAGACGGTCAAAACCCTACCCCATCCTCCTCCCACCAACCAGTCACCCCTCAAACCTTCTCCCCCCATCACTCACCCACCTCCCACTCCCAACAACCTCCCAAAGCCATGACCAAATTATTTTCCAGCCTCCCGAGATTTGCTTTGCCAGACAAAAATCTGCAGCGCAGTCCTGATTCAGTGCGCAAGCATACTCAGCCTCCCTCGTCTCTCTCTGTGCCTTTCTGCAACCACCAAGAAAATAGGTCTTCCTTTTTACCAACTTGGCCTCTGTTGAGATGGCTCTTTGTGTGTTAACTTTACAGATGTGAATTGCTACCAGCCAAACAACTTGCCTGTCTGTGTGTTTCCTTCTTAATTTGAACAATGACTTGTAAATGTGCCATGTTTTGCAATAATTAAATGAATACAGGTATGGTACTAATACAGGTGTTCTGGATTGAAGGGCTTGAATGAAAGTATTGAATGAGCAACCAGGACAAGGAGAGGGAGGAAGCACAAGACAAAGAAAGAGGACGGACACTCAATGATTGAGAGAATAAGTGAAAAGGGGAGTAGAATGAGAGTGAGGAGAGACAGAACGAGGGAGGGAGAGAGAAAATAAGCCCCACCAGTGAGCAGGCCACACAGCCCTGCCAAACTGCTTGAAAAAAAGCCCCCTCTGTTTTATTTATAGTGCGCTGTATCCATGGCAACCAGAGAGGTCAGGCAAGCTGGGCCTGCGCTTCACCCTGCTCTGGGGATTAGGATTTCACAGAGGTTCTCAGATGTGAGGAAGGTGGGCTAGAGCAGCCCGCTGCTCGCCAACGCAGCCCTCCTGCCTTTTGGTGGAGTCTGGGCCCTTCAAGGGAAGAGAGGGGGAGCAGCCGAGAGTCATGGGAATACTGTGAGAATAGTGGTTTGTGGTGATGGCGCTTGGAGGATAGGGGACTAGCACGGAAGGGAAACGTACACGCATGTGAGCAGTTTAATGCAGAGGCTGCTTTGATTAGGTACCTTCTGTCACACCAAGGCTCATTGGAGTTTAATCTGTTTTTGCTTTGTTTCTTATAGTAGAAATACAAAAAAGGCCATGCAAAGTCATGGGAAACTTTGTCATTTGGCAAGATACTTTAAACTGTTACATACGTTAGTTTAATATTTATTACCATGTGGTAATATATAAGTGTAAGTGAATGAAATTGAGAGAATGGTGACAAAAAAAAATCGATAACTGAAATTCACAGCAGAATTTGAAAAAGTGTTGGATCTTCGCTTAAGGTATATTCTTTGCAGTGTTCTCAATAATACATTCAGTTTGCCAAGCATTTTCCAAGAATCAAGGCTAATTTACTTCCCCCACTTTTAAAAAAAATAAATTGTGGGCTTGTTATTTTCATCCCAAGAAAGACTCCTTCCAAAACAGCTAAGCCAGTTGGAAGTTGGAAGTATTTGGATAAAAGAAGCAGAGAGAGCTAGGGCAAGAGAGAGGGAGTTCTAGAAGAGATGAGGAAAAAAGCTGATTGCCCTCCAGGAAATGGTTGGTGTGACTACAGCAGAGACCTCCAGATTCCTCCTGGGGCAGAGGACGTGCGTTGCTAGGAGATGGTTGTTGGGCTGGTGTTGCCATGCGTGGATGCTGTTCCCTGCCATGCTCCGATGTGCAGAAAGACAAGGATTCAATACTCTTTCAGGGAGCATGCGTGAAAGGGCCTTAAGAGCCATGGAGAAAAGAAAAAACTGTGGTCCATCATAATCATCATCATCATCATCATCAGGGACTACTGGTAATTACTTCCCCCGTCTCTAGGGGGCACCCTCAGCACCTGAGTCACAGGACTAACAGAGCAAGCTTTTACTCCCTAGAACTGTGACCAATCCAACATTTGTGGTTGCCAGGAATAGATGTCACAGGCACATGATCATTGGAGCTGCCTCGGAGATGGTCACTTTGTCCTCCTTAGAGCTGAGTATGGTTTTCGAAGGGGAAGGAAGACAAGGGGCAAAGGCACTCAAGTCGCTTGGAAATCGGGCAGCTATGGGCTTGCATGGTTGTTATTTTGTTTGTGCAACACCAGTCAGAAGCACGGGTTTAGATGATGTACAGTTTGGATTGCAGTCAAACATAGGAAAATACAATAAGTTATAAAGGTTTTGAAGCATATGCAGCAGCGACTCAACAGAGAGAAAGCAGGAATATTAATGCTGAGTTCAGAGATCAAGGAACAATGATCTGACTTATTCAGATAACATAAAATGTTCCCACACATACCTGTGCATACATGTACACGGAGATGACTTTTAATGTTGATTCATGTAGTCTGAGCTTTGACTTGTGAAACCCCTCAGATCAAGGGAAATGCATTCCTGTATCACCATTCAATTACACTTTATGGCCCGTTATATTTTTGTTAATTAAATAAAATGAAAAAAATCTTTTTTTTTCTTTAACCATCTGAGAGTGTGCAAGTTTGCAGTTTGATGTCTGCATTTCCATTGATTTGGCTTTGGTTTTTCCTCCATTTCAACATATTCAAAATACCTGAAAACAACATTTTACAGTAATAATTTAAATATAAGCTTTGTTGGAAAGTAGGTGAGCATTTATATAATGTGAAATCTGAAACAGGGGAACTAACACAGGAGTGGATGATGAATATTTAAATACTTTTGGGGCTGAAATAAATCACTATAACACCCTATTTGTGTGTGGGCCTTAAGTTATGTGATGCTCTATATAAAATGATATTGAGGTAGCAGCATAGTTACAACAGAGCCAAGTTTATTGACAGACTATGGCTTCTAACGTTGTGTCCATCTTATTTCTACAGCACGAGACAGTCTGGCAGTATACTAATCTGCCTTGAACACTGCACCATTCTGTAGCAATGCAGATACAGTGTTGTGTCTCTATGAGCAAAAAGATGATTATATACTATATATTGTTATATTTACACTCACCGAGGTTCACAGGAAGTGAATTATATTGCACAGTAGGTTTTCAGTGGACGTTGTGTTAGAGTAAGTAGTGAGACAAGTACTTCAACCTGAGCAACCAGGTTCAAGGCCTTCTATTGACTCACAGCCCACCTGCTCCATGGCTGCTGTTCTGCAGCCGAATCTTCTACATTCATTTATTTATTTAAGATGGTGATGTAGAAAGAAGTAAAAGAAATAGCCACATTTCTCTCCTACTCTGACATACATTCCTGCATTTTTCAAAGACTCATTATTTAAACACAATAACGGAAGGAATAAAGGAAGCTTTAACAGTTGTTGCTTTTGCTTTTCTGAACAGCTGGTAAGGGGTATACAGTGGATGTTTATACCTGGGAATAATCCTCTCTGGTGCACAGGAACTGATATATTACCAGAAGCAACAGGAACAGCAACAGCAGCTTGTTTGGAAATCAATATACAGTAAGAAGATCTCAGCAGTTAGCACAAGCGCTCATGACCACCTTGGCTGGACACATTAACAATGATTACCCGCAGAAACAAAAAATCCAACAAAAACAAGGTCATTATGTTTGAAAAAAAAGGAGTTCTCAGATATGCCAAGAACATTTAAAGTTTTGTGGAGACAAAAAAAACAATTAAGGCACATAAGTCTCCCATTTGTCCAAAATTTAGTTTCTACACAGCGGATGCTTAAAGCCTTAGACAAATTCTTAAGGGGCAAGACAGAATGACAGCACCTTTATGTGTGAATACTCCGAATCATACGGGGATGAAGCAGCGGTTTAGGGTCTAAAGGGGTTACAAGGTGATCAGATCCAATGACTGAAATACACACAAGGTCTTTTGTGCACCAAGCCTTTCTGATAAGTGGAGCCCCTATCTACTCTCACTGAACACACATAACTCCATGGAAGCAACATGGGGGACTAATATTTGGAATGACGATACAGTGGATGCTGCAATATACTATCTGGCTTCTTAGTAGTCTTTTGTAATGTTTCATTAGATTACATTGCTGCAAAATTTATTTATTTTTATATCTATTTCATATTTATATTTAATTACTTGCTTTGCACGAGAATTACCAAACCAGTTTTGTATGTTATAAGACAGAATGGAACACATACAATTTGATTTCATTCAAAGAAGGTGTTGGCTGCAAAGTTCCTTGGCAACCTAATCTATTTATTTTATAATAATAAATGTGTTGGTATGCATTTAGCACAATCATTTACTTTTTTGTTCCCGTGGGAATTTCTTTTCCATTCAACATAAGACATCTTGTGGCTGCACAACTTTAAAGTGAAATGTTTCTTTTTTCTGTTGTTGTTTTGGCCACACTCCTCTGTGTTTATACTTCTATCCATCTCTCTCATTGGTATTGTCCAACCATTCTGTTGATGTCTCTCTCTATTTTGCTCATTTTTCTTTTTCCTTTCCCGGCACAGGGTGATTGGGGACTTGTGTTGGTCTAGGGAGGCAGGCTGTAGCCAGCTCTGTGAGGGGCTCAACTTGGTTCTGCTCTGGTTCTGATGCTGGCTGACCATAAGGCCCCCCCGACTCAGGCCCGACTCCAGAACGTGCAGGATGGGCAGTAGTGGAACGGACAAAGGACTTCATTCTCTATGGTGGGGGGGAGGATGGTAGGATGAAGGGGGTGTTAGGAGAGGAGGAAAGTGAGAGAGGGAGGGGCTGGCGTTTTTATCCCGGCGGGGGGGGCGGTCTTTTGGGGGGGGAAAAAAAAGGAAGGGGGGGGGCTCTTTTTGTGGTTTTTTTTTAAAAAACCTGGGGGGGTGGGGGGGGGTTGTTTTACTAAAAAGTGTGAGGTAAATACAGTATGTCTATCCATTTCTCTGGCTCTACCATCTCTGTTTTGCCATCTCTTTCCATTCATTGCTCCCTCTTTCTCTCTTTCTATGATGTGCTCTGCTGGGCAGTAGAGAGCAGTCCATTCTCTGCATGTGTGTGTGTGTGTGTGTGTGTGTGTGTGTGTGTGTGTGTGTGTGTGTGTGTGTGTGTGTGTGTGTGTGTGTGTACCTGCATGTTCGCCCATGGAATCTGTCAGACTCTCAGCGTTTCCAACACTCAGCCCAGAGCCAAGGCAAGCATTGCCAGAGGGAGTGCCTGCAATGTAGGGCGCCCAGCAAGCTGGACGCAGGCAGAATATCAACGCCACACGGCAGACACTCCTCCCAGCAGCCCACCTGCTGACTTACGTGATCCAAATGCAAGGAGGAGGAGGAAGAGGAGGGGGGGGTTAGGTGGAGAGAAGGTAGTGGGGGAGGATAGGTTGCAGGAAATTGCCAGGTAGTTTCCAGACCCACTTCCCTGCGTTGCGCCCAATTAATCAGGGCTACATCTGTGTTGGACGGACCTCTACCCCAAGGGGAGGGGTTGGAGCAGAGACGTTTTTGTTTTTGTCTGTATATGCACACCCGTTTTGTGTTGTGTTATGTGTGCATGCTACCTGTCAGAGTGCACAGTGTGCGTGTTAGATGGTAGCGAAGGGAGTTTTGTGTGTTTTTGTAAGTATTTGTCGGCAAAGACTGGAGGAGGTTGTTGATGCTGGGCTTATTCCAGCCTTGCAGTCAAGACTAGAGTCATGGACAACCTTCTCTGGTTCCCTGTCCTCTTTCTTTTCCATATTATTCTCCTATTTTAGTGTCAGCTACCCCACCAACCACAAATCCCCCTAACACATGCAAACATACACACACACACATCCCTCTGCGCTTTGCTGGCCTCGCTAGGAAAAGGATCATTTTTCAGCACCTGTGTAGCTCCGTGCCTGTATGTTTACTTCCTGAAGCTTCTGGCACACCTGGACTTGAGTTACCCCTCCTTCTTTCATCTCTGCTCTCCAGTTTCTTTTTTCTTTCTCCCCTGTTTGGCTGTTATGTCTCCAGTCTCTTTCCAAGTCTATTCATATGAATAACAAATTAAATTGAATAATTTGAGGCCAGTCAGTGTGTCAGTTTCCACAGAGAAAACAGCAGCTTCTGTTGGTTTTGCTTATTCTTGGTAGAGTCTGATTGGACGCACAACCATGTTTTCATCTTTATTTTAATTCTCTGTAACACTTGGCAACTCTCTTTGTCCTAACATTTTTTACCTTCTGATATAAGATTTATTTAATCCAACATGGCTTGCGAAGGCTTGCAAAAGGCATGACAGTGTCAGTTTGACCGGATGGAGGTATGAGCACAATTTGCTGTCATTGGGGGTTGTCGTTCATACTTTTAAGAAACACAAACATGCATGAGCAAGATTTCATACCCCCTTGATTTGACACATGTATTTCATTTAACTGCAGTCTTTTGTAATCCAGAGTCTGCACTTTGGATAATTCAGTGCTCTGAATCAATTGATTAAATCTGGCTTTTCAGTTTGAGAAAATCTTTTGACTTCACACAATAAAACCATGAGGACATGTGCTATCATGTCTTGGTGCGTATTAATGCAAGTGTGTGTTGCTCACGATCCTGTGTGGAGGCCTGGCATAGTGTGGTGCAGTGCAGAGTGGAGAGGAGAGACAGCTGCCCTGACAGATGCCGGGAGGCAGGACCCCACTGGGAAGCAGAGGGAGGGAGCTGGCACTGTCTCACCCCAGCGGAAACACCATAGGCTGCAGAGGAAGTGGGCAGGGGGACAAACCAGGGACTCAGTGTGTGTGTGTGTGTGTGTGTGTGTGTGTGTGTGTGTGTGTGTGTGTGTGTGTGTGTGTGTGTGTGTGTGTGTGTGTGTGTGGTCTACTTAAGAGGGACTATGGAAGTTGGTCATGTACATATGTATTTTCTGTATGTCTGATGCACACACACACACACACACACACACACACACACACACACACACACACACACACACACACACACACCGTGTCCATATTAGTCCAACCTACTGATAACATGTAGGAACAACGGATTCAATCTACAGCCATGGTTGAAAGTGGAAAACACAAATATAAAGTAATGAATCCTTGAAGAAAAACAATACTATTGGTTCCCGAAATAGCTCACTATCCATAAAAGTACTTATTTATATTGTATCAGTTTACTGTCAACTCATTCTCACTACCAACTCGTCAGAGACAGCAGCTTGGTCAGTGGCACTCAGCATCTGATACCGACTCACAATAAAAATAAAAAGCTTTCAACCAAGAACGCTGTTTCACTCGTGAAACCAAAGTCAAAGTTGATTTATTTAAACTTAACATACTTACGTAGGCCTAACGTACTTAACTAACGTCGGTTACGTAGGTTATGTAAGAAACTTATCTATTTGAACTCAAACCACAATAATTTCAGAAAACCTGACTAATTTTTGTTGATACTGTGATATTGTGAAGCTGCTATTTTGAGCATCTTTCTTCCACTGTATGTCTTTGAAATTATTATTTGAAATATCGTCTGAAATATGAACTATATATGACTTTGAGGTGAGATATGTGGAATTATCATTGTCATATGTAACTTTTAAATGTTTCTGAAACTGTGTAATAAATGAAAGCATCCTCACAGTTATTGTCCATAAATGGTTGAATGAACTCAAAGTGACACTTTGACACGCATGTGGCGTACTTCAAGCCTGAGATTTAAAGCAACTGTCCTGGAATTTACATCTCACTGCTGTGATGGCTGACCTTAGATCATACCTTCTTTGAAATGACATAAACAAAATATGCACCATGGCCTGACCTGAAGTCTGCTTACTAGTATTCCAGCACAGTGTTCATATTTGGTCCATACAGCAGTGGTTCTTGTTGGTAATTCTTGCATTTCATTATGTATACAACATATACTATTGAATGCATTCAGTAAATAATACTCTTTTGGCTTTGTGCATGTATTGTGGTGTTACGGATTACATATGGACCAAATTGTCTTTTGTTTGCAATTTACTGGACAGATTGTAGCCTATACTCCATAATAATGAAGACATATTTTTATACATTTTGCAAATGTATAATAACTTTTAAAATGCTATCCAACCCTCTGAATTAAAACATTGTCAAAGCACCTGGCAGAGATTACAACTTTGGCTCTATGCAAATACTTGTTGAGCCTAAACAGCGATGATTGGAAGGCACTGAATTTAAATGTTTAGGATTTGATAAAAGCTGCTGACAGTCAGCTCATACAGAATAAACAATCAGCACTGACGCAGTATTAAAAACTCAGATGATACTAAGTTAGTAAGTAATGATGAATATCCAGATACAGTCATTGCATTCATTTTCATTTCTGAACCAGTTCCAATCAATTGCAGTAAATTGATTTGCCTAAAGAAATGTGCCCTACAGCTATTTTCTGCACCCTTGGCTCCAGAAACAATTAATGACTAAGTGAATTAAACAGAACACAAAGCACAGCATAACTGTATGAGTATGTAACTCTAGTGCTGCATGTCTGCAATGTAGGCTGATTTTTTTAGAAGGTTCTTCTTTTTTTCTAATTTATCATAACACTTATTGTCATGTAAATCAGATCAACAACAGCTGTGACAAAGATACAAAATGTGTAATCTGTGGCAAGTGTGGGATAAATATAAAAGAGTATACTCAGGTATACTTCTATACTTGTTTTATGTGTTCAGAAGTGGAATATGTAAGCTCTGTTACATTAGTTTGCTTTAGTGTATTACATATATTTGTCAGGAACCAAAACATATTGTCATTCAATGAGAAAAGGTGTATTGTACCAGATTCAGCAACCGGCTAATTTCCATCTGCAGTCCCTGAGCAGGTAGACACAACCACTAAATGCAATTAATACAAATAATCCTGTGCAAAATACAAAAAAAAACATTACATTTAAAATTCAATCATAGAGGCAAACAGATTTCAATCATAAAATCCAACACTATGCAATACATACAAATAATTGTTCCCACTCAGCCCATTACTAGGCTATATGTTCTGATAAAAGCAAAACTAAAGCAGAAATCCAATAAACGTGCCAAGCACTTGACGTAGGCCGGTCTGTGTATTATGCCATATTTTGGCGAAAACATGACTCTTTGAAAAATATTGAGGGTGCAGATGGACAGAGGAGAGTGGATGTGGCATGAGCTATTTAAGAAGTTTCTGTGAATATTTTGACACTTTTTTTCACTGTGAAAACCATTGGATTCAATAATGACATATTCAACGTGAATGACCACCACATGTTGCAGTGCTCTGCCAGGGAAGAAAAGCAAATCTTGCAAGCCTACAGTTAAGAAATACTAAACTACTTTGATAAAGTACACAAGTAGATGTGATAAAAGAAAATGTTATAAAAATGTTGTCACATTTTTATACTAAAATATACTTTCAGCATGGAAAATGTATAGTTATAATTTAGGTAAAATGTCTCACTTGCAAAAATGGGTCACATTTCTTTGATACAAATGATACACTTTTAAACCTTTCATTGATGTGACCCCGGTGTATAAATCTGGTGACAAACAAGAGGTTAGCAATTACCGACCTATTAGCATCCTTCCGGTCATCTCAAAGGTTATTGAAAAGGTTGTAGCAGAACAACTAATTGCTCACCTTGACTCTAAGGCCTCTTTACACCCTATGCAATTTGGATTCAGGAAAAAACACTCAACTGAAACAGCGTGCTGCTACTTCCTTGAACAAATTAAAACAAACTTAGATCAAGGTGGAGTGGTGGGAGCAGTTTTTCTTGATTTAAGCAAGGCTTTTGATACGGTTAATCGTGAGATACTATTAAGCAAATTGGCAAACTACAATCTTTCAATAAACACACAAAACTGGTTCAAATCTTACCTGAGTGGACGACATCAGTGAGTGCGGATGAACAATACATTATCCCCATTGAAAAGATGTACCATGGGGGTCCTGCAGGGGTCAATCTTAGGGCCGCTGCTTTTTAGTATATATATAAATGACCTTCCACTAGTATGTAATGATATTGATTTAATAATGTATGCAGATGATACTGTGCTGTACACTCACAACCACAGAGGTTGCTTTAAAATTAACGAATGTAATGCATAAGGTTGTTGAATGGTTACATAACTCATGTCTCACTTTGAATACTGAAAAGACGGTAACCATGTTTTTTTTTAAATAGATGCAAACTTAAGGAATGTCCTGAGGTTTTAGTAAATGGGCATACAATTAAAAATGTGGACGAATTCAAATATTTGGGTGTCACCCTGGACCCAAGTCTTACCTTTAAAAAACATGTTAAAAAACTGAGTAGTACACTGAAATTTAACCTTATAAATTTCAGACATATAAGAAACTCTCTTACCATTGAGGCATCAAATACCTACTTAAGTGCAATGATTGTTCCACACTTTTTGTATTGCATGACAAGTTGGTCTCAAGCAGGTAAGACAGTGTTAAGACCACTTGAATCATTATATAAAACAGCCCTTAAGATCCATGATAAAAAAAACACGTCAATATCACCACTGCAAAAATAATCACTAAGTACAATATTTTAAATTTTGGAAATTTGATAATGCATTCGAATGTTTGCTTACTTTTTAAAATCATTCATAATGCTGTCGCTTCTCCTCTAAAAAAATGTATTACGCTCAACTCAGAAAAAAAAGAGCTACTCGGTCAGCCACTAGAGGAGAGTGCAATATTCCCAACCACAAAACTTCATTTGGCAAATCATCCTTTTCTTTTGTGGCCATAACTCAGTGGAAATCATCTCCCCACACATCTTGTTACGTGTACAATTCCTCAAACCTTTTCGAGTTTGATAAAAGCATGGTTACTGTCACAACAACAGTGTACACATTTATGAGGTGTGTGTGTGTGTGTGTGTGTGTGTATTGGGAGAGGTAAGGATTTTGATTGCATAGCTTTATTGGTGTGGGGTGGGGGGTTGGTTTTAGACATGATAGTTTTAATCGTAAATTAGGTGTGACTGTGGTTGTAAATTTGTATATTTTAATGTTTTGTATTTCACTTGCATGCAATTTTTATTGTGTTAATGATCTGTTAAGGGACTACGGGCGGAAAATAGCAATTGTGCTACAACCTGGCACAATGCATCTCTCCTTGTTCTTATACAAGGTTAATGTTAACTTGTGCATTGTCCCTGTTTAAATAAAATGAATCTGAATCTGAGATTTGCTGCTCAAAAGGTTGTACAGTGTACATGTGGGTGCAATGTGCTCTGCTCTCCAGGGCTTTTTTCAATATAAATCTGAACAGAGTGCTAAAATTCTGTAGGAACACCAGCAGTGTTCGAACTATACCGTGGCCTTCGGGGGAGCCCACTTTTTTTCCACGCGGGGGGGGGGGAGGGGGAGGGGGGGGTCGTGCGCTTGCAACTTACAATGACTTACAAAGATACATAACAGCTACAAGTGTATGCACTATACAGGATTTACCCTATCATATCTTTATCGACAGGAATAGATAGGACAAACAGCCACCCACAAATATATAAACTATAAGAAGAATACCAGAATTCCTCTGTTCAATTAGACCATAGCGACGCACCCCAAGCTTCCGTCTTTAACAAACAGCCATGTATATGGGCTCTTCCAGGCTCTCCACTGCTGGCTGTTCCAATTTAATGGGAGAGAGGAGCGAGAGGGGTTAGGATCATCTTCAGCCAGAGAGGAATTATTTCTTCAGCTTCTTCTTGCGTTGTCACCCCGGTGGGAGGTGTGCTAACAGGTCTTGCAGCAGGTGAATTAGTCATGCTATTAACGTCATCGCTACACAGTCTCTTAGTAAAACCAAAATTAATTAAACTGCCTTGTTTTCTTTTTGCCATGGCTATATGATGCTTACTGCAGAATGGATTTCAAGGACTTTGCGCACCGATTAATGGCCTCCAATGTTTATATTTTTTCTACGAATCTTTGAGTTAACATGTAGCCTACTAAACATGAGTTGGATTTCCACCGCAGCACCGCCACGCCTTGATGCTCATAACAAGAATAACATGTATAGTTTTCTTTATTGAAGTGAATTGGGTTTAAATCACCATCACGCATGAATTATATTTTTGCAGTTTTACACATTATAATTCACGATGATCACATTACACAAAACTGAAATTGCACGTCAAAATGACACATTGTCAATATTTTTAGAGACCCCCCAAAATTTCACAAATCACGTTTTCAGGGGAGCCCATGTCTTATTAAGGGGAGCCGAGCTCCCCCTAGCTCCCCCGTAGTTCGCACCCTGAACACCAGTATCACCAAACTTTTAGAAAACAAAACCCAGTAGACATGAAGATGTAAAGCAGCTAACTAACAAGCCCACAACCATACACGCGTAATCACATAATTACTGATTTATACTAAGCAGTACAAACTGATGTAAGTGTAAATGGCACAACCATTAAGTGCCATTTGTAGCATGTAGGACAGCAGGAATGAATGAGAAGATGACAACATAAATAGTCTGTATGTCTGGACCTGCCTGAACTACCAAGAGCTTCAGTAGTTTAGCATCATGCACAATCTTTTCAAGAATCTTCTTACAGTTTTTACTCACACAAGTCTAATTAATATATTTGAAAGCAGTTTTAGGTTGAAACTACAGGTGAAAACAAAAGGGGCACCGTTAAACAATCCGATCACGATTGTTTTGTGGTTCGTTTTCTATCATCTACTGGCTTGACCTCTGTGAGTTGACTCTGAAAGCAGTTACAAGCGCTCGGAGAACAAAGTGACACTAAGCAGGGTCAGTTCACAATGTTCTAAAGGTTTAATGAGGGTTTAATGAGACACACAAGAATATATACCTTTTAGATAAGAAAGAAAGAGGCACCAGAGAAAGGGAGGATTGATTCAAGGCAGGTTCACGCAGATAAATCTTCAGGAAGGAAAACAGTGTAACAATTTTATGATACCAATTAAAACAGATGAGAGAGGCTTTGTTCAGAGGTTTTATAAAATGGAAGGTATGTAACATATTCACAATAGGCACTTTCCAATATTTAACTCTGTGTCAAATGAGTTTGTTTAATTTGATTAAAGAAAAGGTGTCTCTTTCGCAGATGTCGCTTTCAAATGTTCTAATCCAAGTATGGAAGTGTTCAAATTCGCAATGTGAATGAATTATATGTCAATCTGGCAACAATACAGTACAGTAATTACAGTGCACAATTAGAAAACCACAGCACACATAGCATAGCATGTCACAATCACAAGTGTAAATGTAACCATGGCCAAGTACCTCAGGGGTCCCCAATGCTTTCATCAAGTTGTTAAAAAGTTGGTAAAAGAGTAGAGAAGCCATACAGCAGCAGGTGGCTCCTCTGGTCTGAACTGCGGAGGCAGTAGCACGGCTTGTAGGCAGCTGCTTGCTCAGTGTCACCGACCAAAGACCCCAAGTACTTTGAACCAAGAACAAAGCATTGATTCAACTCTTTATATTTCATCTTTGGAATATTAAATTAATCCAAAAACAACATTGAAATACTTAAAAAAAAAAAAACTAAACTAAACGCCTTTAAAATAATTGCTGTTGGTTGCTGATTGGTTGTTGTTTTTATCTTGCTAACTCTAGGAAATAATGACGCAGAAATAACCACTTCCTGCTTATAATAACTGCTAACTGATGGAGTTTTATTTTTTGTGAGAACTGAAAGTTATAGGAAACAGCTGTTTTGGTGTGCTTGTGTATGTTTGTAAATGCCTATGAAGGGATGTGTTTGTGGGTGTATCTTTAGAGTGTGTATGTGTTAGGGATGCTGGAGGCCTGGTTTGCATGCAGTGTGCAGAAGACTAATGCAGCTGCAGGGCCTGCACAGTGGGAAGTGTTGCCATGGTGAGCCGGGCTGTCGGGGCCAGAGAGACCATCCTCAAAGTCTACATGGTCATTGCAGCTGTCTTGGTTTAGTGCGTTCTAAGTATTGGTGTGTTAGTGCATCATTGTCCACAAATAGTAACTAAAATAAATATCAGAACTGTGGTTTAAATCCTTGCAACACAGTAACAGCTGTAGCGGTAGCCTAATGCACAAAGTCAGTGGCTACCTCAAACTGTGCTTCCTCCTTCCCCCTTTCCTTAGACACAGCAGCTGACAGGGTAAGAAGTCCTCAGAGATCATGTCCACTGGGACCAGTACCACAGAGGCAGAGCCCACAGAGAGCCACAGTGACACTGTCCAAGTACAATGTGTCTGTTATGGTCATCCATGTGTGACAAGCTAAGGAAGGGGAATCTTATTTTTTGTTCATCAGGGGAGTGTCAAAGAAAGCAGGGTGCTGGGAAAATATGTGCAAATGGCCTGTAAAAGGAATAGTTGGCCATTTTGGGAAATATGCTTATTCACTCTCTTGCCGAGAGTTAGATGAGAAGAGCACCACTCTCATGTCTGTACGCTATCTATGTAGCTTAGCTTAGCACAAAGACTGGAAATGGGGACACAGCTTGACCGTTGACTGTTTGACTTTGTCCAAAGGTAACACAATTCACCTTCCAGCATCTCTAAAGCTCCCCAATTAACACATTACATATACATATGTAATACTAGTTTGTTTAATATGAAAACCTGGTGCTGGTAGGTGGATTTTGTTGTGTTTGGAGAGTTTGGAGGTAGCCATTTTCCCCCCATTGCCAGTCTTTGTAGTCAGCTAAACTAACCTTCTGCTGGCTGTAGCCTTCTAATCCGCTATGGAAGATTTGAAATGCCAATAAAAACAAATCAAACAAAGAAAGTGACCAGTGACCGGCGCAGACCAAGACCTACAAGCAATCAAAAAGAAACAACGTAGCTCTAAGCGACACATGCAAGGTCGGGCGGTGCTTGGTCCGTTTTGAAGAAGGAATCAAAATGGCTGCTTGGTCACAAACTTTCTTAAATAACAGCTAAACACTACCCTAAAATGTGTTTCTGGAACCTTCTGAGGTGATAAATAGGCAATACAATTACAGAATCTGGATTCATTTTTGATTATCACCGCCTAGTTTGACAGTTTGATTATGACACAGTTAATGCATTTTGGCATTTAAAATCTTCCATAAAGAAAGCAGCATAAAGAAAACTAACACTGTAGCGTATACTGTAGCTCTGACTAAAAAATGGCAGCAAATGGAACTTAAAGTATTTCTGAACTTTGACAAAATAATGAATCAACTAAGACACACTTATAGATTTTTCCAAAGCTTTCAACCACAAAGCATGGACTTTATCAGCAGATGATGTTGGCTCAGATGTCATTATATCATATTTCTGAAGTGACAGAAAACTCCTCACAGTGATATTTCTGGTGACTACTGTCCCGTATGTGACTACCGTCTACTCAGGATGTCGCATCTCTGCTTCCATTTATCCAGAGCTGTGACACATGAAAAGATGTGAAGCTCTGAGGTGAAGTCAAGTGTCTGAGCAACTGGCTATCACCCAAGTCTGAAGTTTTCTCAAGCGTAAAAGTCAAAATGGCATCACTGCTACCATTGGCAAAATCGCACAGTGCAGTGCAGTTGGACTGGAACAGGTAATGGCTGAAGGGTCTTCTTCACTAAGGGGGCACCTTAGTTGGTCACATAACACATGAGACGTTTTTCTGATATTAATACCTTCTTGATAATATGATCATGGTCAAACAGATTGCACTCATTGTGTTTTGATGGCAGCTAGAGCTATGTCTGCACATTTGTAAACATATGTCAGCTGTTCACACAACAAAGTTTTCAAAAGCAAAGCAGAGATATTTTCTGTCTATCTGCATCCTACCAGTTTTGTGTCACCATTTTGACCTTGTTATTTTTCAAGTTTGTAGTGGCTTTTAAGGTCCAACATGTGTAATGCACTTTCAAAACACATAATTCCCACATTCAAATTCTACAGGAATACTCATATCATATTTCGTTGCGTAGGATGAGCTGAGATGCTTGATTTATCACAAATGATGACATGAAACAGGAAGCAACTCTACAAACGTCAGCTCATAACATTCAAAATATGCATTGCAAACTACAGGCCCAGTAATTTAGCATTACATAATAGTTTTTATGCTAATCTAAATTGGAAACAAAGAAGACGTTTGTCCCCTTTGAAATCACAGAAATGTCATACACCCTGCTGCAAGCATCAAGGTAGCCATTGTGACTTAATGGTGCCAATTGTGATGTAAAGTTGCCTATTGTGATAGTAAAGGTGCACACTATGATGTATGGCAATTTGTTTCACATTAGCATATTGGATATTTTATAAGACCAAGTACATTTCTTTGTTTTTGTCTTTGGGCAGTATGAACTATAGCCATCATGAGCCTGAACAAAAGAACAATACAAACAAAACTAATATTAATCAATTCTGGAAAAATACTTACTTCCACACTGATTTGTTTTTTTTTTTGTGATGCTCAGGAAGCCTTTTTATTCACTTCAACTCAGTAAGGGGTTGAAGTCAGTCTTTAAACATTTCTTTTTTCACAAATGTCTTTAATTGTTTCAGTTGCCATTTGGGTGGAAGCATGATGTAAGTAAAGGCCGGGACACATCAGGCCGATTATCGGCCGTGGGACAGTCTGGCGAGGTCAGTGACTCAAATCTGTTCGGTGTGTCCCGTGGCGTCGTGCGTCTGGGGGGCTGTCGGCGTTCATTTTGGCCGACCTGACATGTTCGGTCGGCGGCAGGGAAGTCGGCACTCACCCGGAAATGACGAGCGGAATGAGGTGACCATAGTCTCTCAAAATCTGATGAAAATCTTTTAAACTGACCTTTGTTGAGCTGAAATGAAGACAGATTCAGCAACTGCATGGCCTATTTCTCACTTAAAATGTTTTCAGAAACACCTTTCAGTGAACTATTTTAGTACAATATGAGATCGTATTCTGAACAGCCGCCATGACAGTCTGGCTCTGAATTTCTGGAGAAAACAAACCCATGTGATGCGTTCGTCCAATCAGCTGCCGGTTTTCATTTATTGGGCAACATTACAGATTAGCGCCGCCTGCTGTTATAGACATGTATTAGGTCTCGTCTCCTCTCCTCTTTTTGGTCTGTTCTGTGGCAGTTTTTTGGACCTCGGGGACGCGACTGATCATATCGACGGGGTTTTCTGTCAACGGTCGCCCGTTGGCTATATGTGTCTACACCATAAGTTTACCTAGAACATGTGGTAAGACACAGTGGCTATGAAAACGACATTAAGACAGATTTACATTTACAGTACTCTCCTTAGCACTGCCATTCATGTTTATCATTATTATCATGGTGTATTAAGAAAAGGTCCTGTAGCTTTATATTCATCGTATCGATATATAACATCTCTAAGTTCTCACATTGTGAAAAAGGTTTCTAGATTATTGGTTTATCTATACCTATATAGATATAGTTTAAAAAAAATTAATTCTAAATCTCACATGTAGTGAGCTTCAGTGGCTTGTATTAATATTTTTAAAACTGGATGAATGACTCATCCAAAATTAAAGGGGAACACCAATAATTTTACACATCAAAGCCTGTTTAAAGATCTTGGTAAGTACTACTGCATATGTGAAAAAAGTTGGATATCATCTTTGTTGCTCCAGAGAGACATGTGTGAAGTCTGATTAAATTGCCTTAAGTGACATCACATGAGTCAGCATTGGTTGGAGCTGAAGACCTCCGACCAAATTGTCACCAGTTAAATTGCATTGTGGTAGATGCCAGTTTTTTAATGGATAAAGAATGCATGGAAAAACATCTGGATCTCACTGATTTAGATTTTTTTTTAACTGTACAATAGATAATATCTTAGGACTGCTATGCTAAATCGATGGAGTGCTCTTTTGTCACATTACATCATGAAATTTTTTTTACATCAATGTCACTAAAACAAATTCTTTCTCAGCATATAAAGAGAATCACACCCTCCTGTAGTCCCATTGATGATGATGGCGAGCTTGTTTTATATACTCCAAAATTGTCTTGCTGTATCTTGGCGTTTTTTTGGGACGCTGTTAGTGTATACGTACACTCGTGGCTACCCAAGTGTTATGTGAGAGGACAGACTGCAGCAAAAGTATTGGAGGGACATTCACACACATCTCCTCCCTGCACTCCTGAGGGAGGATCCATTCCCTTCCAAACACACACCATCGCCTGAGGGGCAGAGTGACCGCTCAAGCAGCGCCTCAACACACACACCATACGCACGCACACACTCTCTGAGGCACGTTCATCTAATGCCGTTGCAACATTCTATCCAATTGATTAGAGAATACAGAATGCCAAATGGACTGGCCACCAATTAATGATTAGCACTCACCGAGCGGCATTAAAGATTCGCTGCACTCCAAACAAAGGGTGATTTAGCTCAACTGCTGTACAAGATCACACTTAAGTAATTTTACATTTTAACAGAATATCCTCATCTATCCATCATTTGTCCATTTCAAAGTCAGACCGCATTTTCCTGCTGTCGATATTTTCTTCATGAACAGAGCTGGAAGCCTCATTAGCTCTTATGTAAAAAAAAAACACCCATACAAAAAGAACACATGCACAAGCACTTCCTTTACTCCCTTTTCCTACAATCTCTCTTAGTGCCCTGCTGTTTCTATCTTTGTCTTACTCTCACTTTGTAGTTCTACTATCTCTTTTCACATGCCTCTCTCTTCTTTTTATATTATAGCTGTATACCTTCTCCTTTCTCTGCCTCACGTCATCCTCGCTGACTTCTTCCCTCCGGTTTCCCACTCTTTGTGGGCCTCGTGCCTGACACCTTCGCCAGCCCTTTGACATGCTCCACTTCATGTTACGAGCATCACATGCCACCTCACTGGGTTTTGTGTGTGTGTGTGTGTTCAAATGTGTGTACTAGGGTGCATGTGACCGTCGTTTTGCGCAGGAGGTGAGTGTAAAGAAAGGAGAAAAGAGAATGAACAAGGAGGGAGAGTTTACGCATTTAGCCTGAGTTTGTTAATAATTAATGTGTCACAGGTTTGCAAAATTGCCTCGTGCTCCCTCTGCTCAATCCTCCCTTCTTTCTCTCTCCCTCTGGCTTTCCTTTCTCTCGTTCACTCTGTCTTCTCTCTACCTCCCTTGTGGCATGGGCTTCCTCACCCTCTCCATCTCAATCTTTCCCCAAACACAATGCTCAGGCTGGTGTTGCTGTGTGCTTTAAAGAGAGGTAGAAAATGCTAATATACTTGTGGGGGAACAGGCAACAAGCGTCCAGCCAAGATGCCCACCGTGACTCTGTCTCTTCCAGACCAACAGTGTGGGCAGTCCTGGTGACAGTGTGCTGCCATAACAACAGGGAAGATGTCAAGCTCACAGCGAAATTTGGTACCACTGTCAGTGAAAATGTAGGTGCTTTCACTGGCTCAAATATGTGTGTTGTAGACCCTGCTGATGAGCTCCTTGTAGCCTTCAATTTAAATATACACATGGAATAAACCACAGATTTGTCTAAATGTTTAAAGCCTTCTAACACAACTAAATGAAAGACATTATGTCTCTCCCTCTCTCGCTTCTCACTGCAGTGCCCGTCACTTTGCCAGCCGTCTAATGCTTCAGGGTGCTGGACTGCGCAGGCGGCAGGTGACACGGATTTCAATAAAAGGGATTATAGATGAGGGGACTGCAGAGAGGAAAAACAACACATTCATGTACGCATTTTGGGCAGAAGCATGACCGTGAATATGCAGTAATTCACATAAAAATCAGTATTGTGTTGTAACATTATGATACATTTTATTTGTATAGCAGCAATTACAGATTCCTACATGAAAAAAAACAATCTGCTTTAAAAGTGCAAACAAAAAACAATATGAGATGGTGATAAAAGTCTTCACACAACCTGAAAGATAATTCCTCTAATCACCTGATTCATTCACAATGTGAGTGTGTAAACTAGTTATATTTTCTCAGCTGAACCAATTCTAACAAATTTCTGTGGAAAAGTTGAGTGCTAGCATTGGAAGAATCAATTGAAAGGCAGATGGCATTTGATCAACATGTTAAACAAAAAGCTTTGTTAAAAACCAGTCATTTGTTGTATACATGGGACTTGAAGAATTCAATTATTGTTCTCAATCAGTTGAGAAACACAAAAATGCATTATACGTGAATATGTATGTAATATATATTGTCAAAAAGTATACATTACACCTTTAAATAAATGACTACATCATTATTAAGTGTGTGCTGCAATTACGCTTGGACACATAGAGGCCCAGCAACAGCAATTTAAATGAAGAGCCTCTCAAGATTTTCTAGTATTTGAAACCCTTTACAGTGTGTCTATTGTCAGGTGCTGGACTTATGGGTCTCAGTAGGTGGACAGAGGGCCATAGTGTGACCTGCTCAGGACAGCTGCTGACATAATGAGGCCAGTAAACAAGCATCTGTCTCCCCCACTGAAAAGTGAACCCACTCAGACCTGGCCATTTCTCTTCCCTTCTCCCTCATTGTCAGTCTGATCCGGGATGGTGCAAATGGTCAAACTGGTGACCATAAAAATAAAGAAACTCCTTTAAGATTATGGACATAATGTAACCCTAACCCTCTCGTTACGGCTAGGTTAATGTGGATGTTTGAGATATTTTACGTATACAAGGAAAAGACAAAGCTGAGTTTGATGATTACAAAGCACAGCAACAACCCATGCACAAAGTGGCAAACCAACTACAGAGTCTTTTGAGGTTTTGTTATAGTTATATAAATACAAAGCTGTTTGCATTTATCATAGGTTTGTGTATTTGTTTAAATAGGTATTGATTCAGTCAGCCATAGCTTTACATTATGATCATAGTATGTATGTGCATTTTTATCCTGATAATAGTATTATTTGTACAGTGGATTTCCACATAAGACTATTGTGACCAGATCGCAAATCACAAATACTAAAAGTATAATTAATAACAATATATACTCACTATTGTTCTCCTAGTTTCGCAATCCTGAATCCATCATGACTATTTGTGAAGCTCGTTAAGAGTTGAAACCCGCAGCCCTGTCGCCTAATAAAACATGTTCCCATTCAATGTAACTGCATTCTCAATAACCTTTTGAGGGAAACGTATTTTCCAGCAACTGGCGCAAGTTTGTGAAATGGTGGCTGTTTTAAACATGTGGTTAACGTTGTGAATTGAAAAAAAACTACTTGGTTGGTTTTGGAAAAAAGATGGTTTGGGTTAAAATAAGTCTGTTTGTATGTAACTTATGCTATGCACATAAGTTAAGTATATGATGTAGGTTAACATTGACTTTTGGTTTCACCTGTCTCCTGGGTGAAAGTCCTGTGTTTGTTTGACCTATTCATCCATTCTGATCTCCTCCCTACGCAGACTTTCTCAGACTTTGATTAGAAACGTATTCCTGAACAAAAACAAACGTAATCCGGGACAAAATACTTTTCTCTTGAAACGTAATTGACAATGCAGCTTGAATGGGTACGTAATTATGGGCTGCCTCACAACAAAAGACAATACTTTGTCTTTTACTGTAAATGCGTATTTCTCAACAAAACTGTGAACAAACTTAATTTAGTGCTGTATTACTTTACTTTATCATTTGCCATTACTGTATGTCTAACAATTAAAAAAATAAACCATGAAGACAATTGACTCTATATTCAAATATATATATGAGTATGTGTGTTACATTCTAACCTACAGTATATTCTCAGTAGGTGTTGTCAATGCCATAGAAAGCATCCCACAGAGCAAACTGCACAGATTTTTGTTTTTCTTTAAAAAGATCATTTTAGATGCACCTGGATGTGTTTGCATCCCAGCAACACTTTGCCATACTGCATGATCCTGAAGAATGGTGACTTGCATATGATACACATATAAACAAATGTTGCCACTGATGACATCTTCTGTGGTAAAATGTATTACTATTACTTTGCTGTCTGCAGGGGGAGGCTGAACAGGGGGAGATTTATTGCTCCATAAGACAATAAAGGGGGTTGAGGTTGTTGGTGAGTGAGGGAAAGGAGAACTGTTGAGTCTATGTAGTATGAGTCATTGTTGGCAACCTGACTCTCCAGCTTGATTGTCTTGTTGATCTGGCTTTTGGCTTGTTGGCGTTCTCGCTATATCCTCTCCTGAGCACCTGCTCCATGATATTCATGAGGTTTGTGAGCTCCCTACTAATCCTTGATTCAGCAGTGGTGAAATTCACATTTGTCACTTTGGGAATATATCAGTTACTGTATTATCAAATATTATGAATTGTGAATGTTTTGTCTTGCTAGATTGACAGTCAAAGGTAGCTGTATGTTTCATCACCCAAGTTCTGACTGTCTTTAGAGGAAGTTCAGTTGGTTTTGCCATGGATATCCATGATGGGACATTTTACATGTAAGATACTTAGTTGATGCTTTTTATCTTGAGAAAGACGAGATACATGCAAATTTGGCTGAAATATGATTCATATGTTCATACATTTTGGAATGGGGTTCATCAGTTAAGGCTAGGAGTGTTATGTGTAAGATTAATGTGATTTTATAATGAAATTATAAGACAAAGAAGAAATGAGAAGTAGGTGAAATAAGAGCTTTGCTGATACAAAGGACCACTGAACAGTGTAACATAGAAAAATCTACAGTAAGAAGAAGCAAGGCTTTACAGGGTGAATGCTTGGATTTTTGGGGGTGTTACAGTGACTCTGCAGTTCAAGCTATAGAGGGAAGGTCATTACTGCATTTGGGAGGTATAGGGTTGAAGAGTTGGGGCTGGATGGAGTGCTAATCAGAGAAGGAAAAGAGGGAAGCAGAGCGTAGCGTACGAGTGGCGTGTAGGGCTGGAGCATCGCCTGGAGGTATGGGTTGCGGCTCCCTTGGCTGCACTGTATGGCTGCACCAGGGTTTACAATCCATTACAAACAACCACAGGCAGCCAGTGGATGGAGCGATGCACAGACATCAACATAACAGCAAGCAGGAAGGTCTGTAAGCCATGGTTTTAACCAAAATGGGGTCAAATGGGTTTGCTGGTTTCACAAATGTAATCTTTGTGAATACATTTGATGATAATCATTGAGCCTTTGTTTTGTGCTTCTGTTGGGTGAATTTTATAAATAAGCTTTGAACTGCATCAGCCCACACTCCAGCAAACGAATGAAGAACTCCTCACAGAATCACATACATCTTGATGTTTTCAGCAGTACTTCATTTCCTAATAAACATGACGGCAAGAAGTATGTGTGTAAAAGTCAGATTAAAAAATTCCATTTATTAGAAATGGTTTGTTAAAATGTTGGTAAATGAAATGAAGGGTAAATTAATTGAAGCTTTGTATAAAATTCTACTACTGTATAACATTGAATCTATCAAGGTTGTTTTCCCAATATACTATTTGGTACACACTGACTCCTACTTTACGGCATATTACAGCAGTGATGCCTCTTGTGTTTCACAGCAATGCAGAAACAGTAAGATGCTGTGTGTTCCAGGGTTCAACATGAGACAATATACTAAAGAGCTAGCCTAGAAATCTAGACGCACCCTAGTGGCAGCAAATTTATTTTACAGCCAGGGGGGTCTAGGCACTCTCCGTTGACTTGGGAGCTGGAAAAACCAAACTCTAGTCAGGCCAATCACATCGTGTATAGAGTCGGTGGGCGGGCTTATGGGTGCTGCTGCTGGGAACAGCGGTCTTCTGGAAGACTTGGAGTTACAGTTTTTTTCGATTGCTAAACGACAGTGGGCACAACTGGAGTCACATGTGCAAAACTCTAACTACAGTCTGAACAGCAGCAGTTCATGTGGACCAAACTCTAGTTCGTTTTTCATTGCTTGAACACAGTTTTCAAAACTCTACACACTTATCCCATGACTTTAACCACAACGTGCACAACACTGTAGATTTACAGCACTTTGTTCAAATGCTAACACACTGCTGTCAAAACTGTTAACCACACATTCAAAACAGAATAGATTTCAGTCTGGTGCCTATCAAACACTGCTGATTGCAATTTTAGCTGAAAGCCTAAGCAAGTGTCTTGTTTTAGACTAGTTAGTGAACATATACGGTATTTATACAGAGAAAGCTCAGAAAGTCTTTTTTTGTATACAAACAACAAATAAGAATGAAACTATCATACACTGTACTGTTTGAGAGAAACAGGTAAAAGAGCAAAGATACTACAGTAATATGTCCAGGTAAGATGTCTAAGGGTATGTGCACAGCTATAAAATAAAGTGAAAAACACTATATCTTTACAATAGTAAAACTACGTTCTTACTGTTTTTCAGAAACTAATGGAGGTGAAAGCAATGGAAACACCACATTCATTTGTATTTAGAGATGATGCAGACATCCAATGTGATGAAGAAAACCTGCCACATGATGCTGGAGAGAGGCAGGCTTAGTCACACTATTCGTTGGTACTGTTATGTACTTTTAGTTTTTTTTCCTCCAGTAATTCCATAAATTACAAGAGACAAAATACTTTATTGAAGAAAACTGCTGATTTTCATTCCTTCTTGTTTACCTTATGTAAAAATTGGTATGCTATACAATCTACATTTTTTCCTTAAATAAACTGTTGAGTAGTGTCAAGTCACTCCAATATCATGTTCAAACTGTAAAGATGAAAAAGTTTGTAATTTCTGTATTGGTGTTTGATGCTAGTGTTTTTACCCTCAGTGTGTTCTGAGTGACAGTGTGTGTTATCTCAGTGAGGCCTGTGCATAGTGTTTGAGACGTGTGTTAAGAGTTGTGTTGCTTTGAATGAGTTTTGCAGGTGATGTGAACTGTTTAGTTCAGGTGACTGTAGGTAGTGCAGACTGTAGTTTGAGTTTTGCACATGTGACTCCAGTTGTGCCCACTGTCGTTTAGCAATTGGAAAAAACTGTAATGTTAAAAAAAAAACTCATACACTGATTTTCATGCCATGGGACCTTAAAAGAAAGTTTTTCCTCCCCACTGTCACAGTAAATGCTTGCTCTTGGGGAAATTACTGGAATTGTTGGGTCTTTGTAAATTATAGAGTGTGGTCTAGACCTACTCTATCTGTAAAGTGTCCTGAGATAACGCTTGTTATGATTTGATACTATAAATAAAATTGAATTGAATTGAATTATATTTGCAGCTGATTCATGTTAGGAACCAATGGGTGAAGCTGAAAAGTATTGAGAGACAGGCTTAAGTGTTGTTGATATTGGTCTTTTCATTGAATTATTGTTAATATATTGCCAGCCTAAACCTTTGAGACTATAACTGAATCTTGGTAGAGCTAGAAAACAGTAGGGGACATAAGTTATAATGGTGAGTGAAAACCACTTTTGATAATCATAAATCAGAGGTTTGGAATACAATATGCAAACAAGGGCAACATTCAGAAAATTAACATTTTAAGTTTAACATGAAGACATAGAAGAAGTAGAAGAAAACAAATCAGCAGTCGGAAGTACAAGTGTGTGTGTGTGTGCGTGCGTGTGTGTGTGTGTGTGTGTGTGTGTGTGTGTGGGGGGTGACAGCAGAGAGAGCAAGGTTAGAAAAGCTTGGGGCAATCTCAAGGTGGTTTTTTAAAAAGAAAAAAAAGTATTTGGAAAACAACTCTGGCAGCTTGAACCACACACACACACACACACACACACACACACACACACACACACACACACACACACACACACACCACCAGGGATTTTTATTTATTTTGCGTGGGGGAAAAATAGATTTTCCTAATTAGCACGAAACACAAAGTACTATTGAGGCTGATGAGAGTGTCATTAGTTTTGTTCATAAAAAATATTTCACAATTTGATATCTTGACATGATGGTGGAGCTGGATGAAAAGTTAAAGTAATCACCAAAGTCACTAGGATTCATCCTCTGGGGACCATTAATGTCTGTACAAAACGTCATGGCAACCTAGCCAATATTTATGGACCGACATTGCAATCCATGGCTAAAAGTCATGATCCTCCTGTCCTGACTTTGTTCTTGTTATCAAAATTAAACAACATGGTTTTCAGCAAGCAAGACACAAAAAGCCACAATAGCCATGGGATGCTAGTTTTACACCTCAGCTACAATTACAGTTGCCATCGCCAAACAAAAAATCCTTTATAGGTCTTTCTTCATTCTACAGAGGGGCAGAGTGAGAGTTGCACAGACACCAGTAGAAGATCAAAGATGGAACACAGTGTTTTCCCATTTGGCCGAGACCTGGAAAAATAAGTCAGATGTAGCGAGAGAAAAGAAGAGAGAAAAGAGTGGAAGCAAGATAAAACAGAGTAGAGAATGGCAAAACCCGGGTGGGGACACGAAAGGGGCAGGGAGGGGACATGTCATCTGGGCATAATTGGCGGTCTTTGTCAAAGGGGGCCTTTGATTTAATAGACGGGTGTAGTGACTAAACCACTGGAGTGCAAACAGTGAGGAAAGAGCAGTGGTGGATCTGAGTCTTCTGGCCAGCCACCCCTCCCCCTCTGTCTCTGTAGACAACTGGCTCACTGCCTGTTTTCCTGACTGCTTGCCCCCAAGCCACACTGCATACCTCACACCACGGTGGACAGAGCACACTGCTACACACAACGCAGAGGCATTATCAGTTCCTCAGCCTTTAAGAGTTCACCTTGTCTGACGACAGGTGAGAAAACTGCTAAAAAAAAGTTTTCAGTGACAGACATGTCCTGGGATATATCTCCGAAAGTGTATGCAATGAATTTGTTTTGTATACTTTTTTTTGTTGTTCTACTTCAGCGTTTCCAGCTGACTTTTCTGGACTTTTGCTTGTAGCTTCAATCTAATCAGTTGGTTGCCAGTTCACATTGTTAACATTGTTAAGGTGTACAGAGTTGATATTTGGAATTCAGTTTATTTACATATTTTATCTACAGTATATTTTTACATATTCACGTAGCTGCTGTAGGCTACGCTGTAGCTGATGTGTGCCTCCTATAAAACAAGTCGGGGTTACAGCGGCTATGGAGATGCCTTGTGGGGACCGCAAGAACTGTAACTCTTCAGCTTTGTGCTGCTAGTGTTTTCTCCTTCTGATGCTGGTGGAGATTGTTGACAGTGAAAACAATAAAGGCTCAGTAAACATCTCCTTTTCAGTTACCAGTCTTGTTTATGTAAAATTACATTCCCATACAATTAAATTGCATTCTCAACTACATTTCGAAGGAAACGTATTGTATTTTCTCCCGGATTACGTGTGTTTTTAAACAGAAATATGTTTCTAATCAAAGTCTGCAAGGGGAGGAGGTCAGGATATATAGATGGATGGGTCCAACACTTGACTGGACTTTTCATCCAGGAGACTGCTGTTCGTGTCCCGTGTGAAACCAAAAGTCATGATTTTACTATTGCCGTGATATTGCGCAGGTAGACCTCTATATCTTGAGTTAGTTATTTAATTTTTCTACATGCATAATAGTCATACTTATTAAAACATTCAACAAGCAGCAAAAAAAGTAGATGTGGTGCACAAGGATCAGCATGTCTTATACAACACTCAAAAAGGACACATATGCTGGTAACTGATGGCGAAGAGATTTATAAATAAACCCAAAATCAATACAGATGTCTTCTCACGTTAGGACAAGGCCCACTTTTATCTAGTGCTGTATGCATGTCTGCAGGTATCTCTGGTAAAAAGTCTAGACAGCATCTCGGGGGTTAGGAATGGATGTCTCACCTCACCATCTCAAACAGAGAAAGACATTCTCCAAAATCTTGTGCTTCACTGTCAGTTGTTTTTGGCATTAGTGCACCTGATGTTCAAAACTGTTGTCCATACATCATTCACAATTTTCAAGTTTTGAAACTACCCACAGGTTTAGGAGTCTAGGCCAATAAATAAAAGCCTGAAGAAAAGAAGGAAATGGCAGGCTGCACTTGAACTGACCACTTGTAGTTACAAAACCTGAGCTTTGGTATATTCAGCCTTTTTTTCACAACGCACCGCTAGTATTCACCCACACCCTGGAAAGCTCACACTGTGCATTTACTCACCTTTATGTGATGTAATGCAGTGTCTCAGCAGTTTTACATCACATAAGTGCCTGTAGTAATGAATAATGTGTATACAAATGCAAATATTGTGCTTAACTTACATTACCATCCATGTAACCTCAGGGTTTTATACAGCAATACTATGCCATGCCATACTGGTCTCAATATTTCCCCATTTATGCTTTGCCACATATGCACTATACTGTATCGCAATGTGTTTAGACCAATTTTGTGAGAAAGGTGCCAGTGCTCTGGTAATAAGGGAGCTAAAAGGTGGAACAGAGGAAGGGTGGTGGGGATGTTTGATGATGGGGGTGGCAGGGCGTAAGGCTGCGTCAAAGCTATGATTAGACCCAACCAAGCTACGCTCATATTGATTGGCACAGTGGAGACACTGGGCTGCCTTCCACCACACTCTAATGAGAAGCCGTAACCTCCACTAGTCAGCAAGGTCACCAAAGCCTACTGTAATTGCACTTTCCCTAATGGCGTCACGCACGCACTCCAACCCTCCAACCCCAGTAATGACAATTACCATTATGTCATGGGCTCTACATGGGCCTTTCAATCATCCGTCACTTTGGGAGAGAGGATGTTAGTCAACTACTATTAGAGAGATTCAAAGGGTGCAACATCATATTTGACTATGACACTGAAACCTTTTTCCTAACCATAATGCTGCAATAGACTTTATAACAATACACTTCACCTGCTCCGGATTCACTAATACTTCGCCCTTTCAAGGACAGCATATCAACTTCTATTAATAATGGTGTCTTTCCATTGTTTATTCCTGGTTTGCTTCTTTCTTTCTATCTTTCTTTATTTTCTTTCATGTAAATGATATTCACAATGTGAAAGAGGATGAATGTGGGTTTGTTTTTTGATTTGAGAATTTCAGTGTCCCTGCTTACTTGTTTACAAATGTCTTTAATGTTGAGATTAAAAGTTTTTTTTGTTGTTGTTCTATAAATGGCTGTGGACTCCACATTATGTGCTGCCCTACCCTAAGTGCATGTGTCAAACAGTGCAATGAAAATTTTCTAGATCAAAATGTGGCAAAAACTAAAGAATTGATAACGGACTTCAGAAAATGCAGGGCCAAACCGGAATCGAGCATCATACATGATGATGATGTACAAATTTGACAAGAATACAAATATCTAGGAAGAGTGTTTGACTTGCAGCTTAAATTCAATGAAAACACAGACAGTCAAGTGGGGAAAGCAGATCATTTATTTGTTAGGGAAGCTAAACTCGTTCAGTATCTGCAAGAAAATCTGAAGAACTTTTTCATTTGTGTGCTGTTTTAATGGGTTGTCTGTGGAGGACAAAAACTGTTTAAATAAAATTCTGCTCCAAGATCACAGGAGTCCAGCAGAAAAGACCTCAGCTCTCTCTGAAAGAAACGAGTGGTTCAGAAAGCTGAAAAAATAATAACTCAACCTGACCATACACTTTCTATTGAATTTTTAGTTATGCTGTCAGGCTGGCTCTATTATGTGCCTGTATGGAAAACAAATCGTTATGGAAATTCTTTTATTCCTTCAGCTAACCGGCTACTAGACACAACCTGTTGATCTGTGCACTTGTTGTCACTGGCATGTTGATTCTGATGTTGTGATTGTTGTCAATTCAAGTATTTATTTACATGGATGAGATAGACTGTAAAATTGAATTTCCCCTTGGGGATTAATAAAGTATTCTGAATCTAAATGTGTCATGAAATAACAGGAATTAAAAGTTGCTGGTCGATTTTTTGCTAGTTCCTGTCAGAGCACAGATATGATATTGGATGTGTTGCAAAGCAGCTGCCATGACTCACTATAAGTATAATCAAATGAATATTATCTCTTTGAATATAATTTATTAGCCTCCTGATTCAGACTTGTATATTTTTTTTTTACTTGTAAATGTAACAATTAAATGTCATTACAAAAAATTATAATTTTCAGCAATATGTACTGTTGATGATTATACAGGAATTTGAAAAGTAGTTGTTTTCATGGTGTCTGCAGAATTGATAGGGTTGCATAACCGACAATGTGGATCAGAAAAGAGGTTCATCATTGTATTTACATCAGAAGTTTAATATAGATAGTTACTTTCAGTTAAGATTATCATTGAGGGGCCAAAATACAGCTTTAATACAGTTTGTTTGTTTGTTTGTTTGTTTATTCCTACTTGATTTAATTTAGTGAAGAGTAATTAGTTTCCAGTAGAACAATGCCAAATGGCTCTGTGGGTGTTTTTAATGGCCTACTGTGTTTGGCTTGTGTTTGCGATTCAGTTACTGTTGAAAAATCAATGTTTCTTTTCCTTGTTTTTCTAATGTGCATCACGGTCATTCAGTTTGTTTTACAGAAAAATTAAGAAACCATATGGGTTTTGAATAAATTGCAGTCATAATTTGAGTTAGTCTAGTGTTAAGTCTTTGCAGGCTGTCTGTTTGACTAGTTATGTGGAACAGCAATCGGCCTGCTGGTCTTAGCACAATTATTTATTCTACTCTTCTGTTTATTTTGGTACAAATAGTGTGAGTCTTTTTGTTGATCAGTAGGGAAAACTGGTACCCTAATAATGGAATAGCAGATGTTACACTGCCATTATTCTGCAGCAATTTCTCTCTAATAACAGCTGCACCACTAGTGCTAATGATTTCTTTCAAGAAATTCTCTGACAAATTTCTTGTAGCTAACGTGACCAAACTATGAAGAACTCAGCAAGGGTTGCATATTAGTAGTCAAGTAAACAACTTGTATTCTCGACTACATGCTATACTTTGGTGACATTTTATTAACTCTTTGTCAGGGTGGTCTGCCTAAATGAAACCAGCAGAATAATGTTTGATCCTTAGAGCTTTACTTTGAACGGCATTAATGTTTCAAGGATTTGTTGAATCATATTTTTAAGGTTATTCTTGTGACACAATTATTTTTTAAATGACCCCAATGACCAAAAAGACATCTAATTTTTCAGTACATACAGTACGTGTTCATATTTATGTTTAGTAGTCTATGAAAGCATCCCTTGGGTAGATGAGAGGGTGGTAAAAGGTTAATGAACTTCTTTTATAAAGATGAGTGGCCTTTTTATTAAGACTGACCCATTGAATGCAACAAGTTAATATATATATATTTGGCATTAAAGGCTCTGCTTCACAGGTTTTACTGAATTTGAGTTTAAGTGTGCTAAGGGACCACACAAATATATTAGCGAGGCGAGCATCGTTTTAATTTTTGCTATGTTTGTTGAGAGAGCACGGAAGGATGTCTCAACTTTTTTTCATCCCAAAAGCAGCTCTTTACTCAAATAGGGAGAGTGGTTTTATTTTTTATATTTTTGGTATATTTGCCATAAATATATTATTTTGCGATATTAGGGGAGGGTATTGCCAAGTCCAAAGGAGGAGTAGGGTACAAAGAAAAGATTATTAATGCTTTTTTATTTTTTTAGCTTTTTTGTAAAATAATTAGTAAGTAAGTAAGTAAAGTTTATTTCTATAGCACATTTAAAAACAGCTCGTGCTGACCAAAGTGCTGTACATAGCGCATTAGCCACAGGGTAATAAAATAAAAATAAAAATAAAACACACGTACAAATCAGCCCCCTTCCCCATTCACAGATTACACAGAATAAGAATGGAGATTTACCTGGCAACACAATATTAACCTAACCGGTCCAAAAGTATGTCACATACACATCCACCACCACATGATAATGTTTCTGTGTAAAAGCAGAACCAGTGCAGACAGAGGGAGGAGCGGTGCATCATCATCATCATCATCATCATCATCATCAGCAGCAGCAGCAGCAGCAGCAGCAATGTGAATGTGCAGCAGGAATGAGTGTGAGGCATTAACAGACCAGCTTATTATCAGATTGATTGTAAACTGCGTGCTCATGGGTCAGCTGATAGCACGCATGACTTAATGTCCTTAATGTCCTGTATGAAATGCTGCAAGCTCCATTATGTCAGAGTTTGGACTTTTTGACTTAATCCTAGCCCCATCTACAGGTGAATCAAACTGAGTTCATTATGGAGTCAGCCTGGAGCTGGCAAGCCATAAACTAGAACAATGCTATTGAGGCAACCTGCATAACTACAGTGTTTAGTTGATATGTACTTCGTACTAGTGTGATTCATAGTTTCTCTCTGAGATGATAAACTTTTTTGGTTTTCCTTTCAGTTATTAATGAAAAAGGTGAAAAGACATTTCTGCAGACAATAGGCCACCAAAGGCATGTGCATACCTGATGAGAGGCTAAGGTTTATGCTGTTTGGCAGAGAACGTGTGCTCTGCCGCTCAGATTTACTGCTGTGTTTCTAATTTCAGCAGGTTCACGTATTTAAGTGAGAGCCAGGGTCATAAAAAACAGGGAGGGAGAAAGAAAAAGTAAAAAAAAAGATGGCCTGGGTAGGTGGTATCTAAATCAGTGAAAGCACAAAGAGGCAGGCGTCTGAGAGGTATTGACCCTCCATTGATCGTCAGAAGCTGCGTGGTGGTATTGACCAGATAGAGGAGAGACCCGAGGAGGCAGCACACAGCTCCACCGCTGAGAGAGAGAAAAAACAGAGAAAAACAACCATATACACTGCCTACTCTGACCTTGTGGGCCTTTGCAGCCCACACCACTCTTCCCCCACCTCTGTGTGTGTGTGTGTGTGTGTGTGTGTGTCTGTGTGTGTATGTGTGAGTGAGACCCCTGTAGAGAACCATGCAGAAAACTCAGCTTTATCTTATTGAGGCCTTCGAAGCTTCACTGTAGCGCTGGTAAACACTGCGGCAGATAACTGTCCACAGGGCCTTCTGCTGACTCTGCCACACACACACACACACACACACACACACACACACACACACACACACATACAGAGGTCTGTTCCTCAAAGTGAAGCCGTCAGGTTCCAATTCCATATGTAGACCTGGACCTCTAAAATCCTCAGGATAGGTCAATATATTTGTTATGATCCTGACCTTATGAATTATTACCTAGTAGATACATTTGTTCCCACTGTCAACAAAAGGAAAAACTAAAGATTTTAATCTTTTCCAAAACAAAGCAATACTTTTTTTTACAGCATTCTAATTGAAAGATCTTTTGCTTGACAACAGGTGTAGCGGCCATTTTCCCAGAAAAAAGGTGGTACTCACTGCTCACACAGTAATTGGCAAGCAAGAATAGGTAGCAGAGAGTTGGATCATTGATGGCAGCAATGGTTGATTACGGAGGTGGAGGGGGGGAGGAAGCAACAAAAAGGCATAGGGGGAGAGACAGAAGGTGCAAACAACATTTTGTCACTAATGGCTTTGATGCTGGTCAATAAACAAGCATTATTTATTTGTATACATGCAGGAATAAGGTTTGCATCAGCACCGTGCAGCAATAGGAAACTGAGCTTGCAGCTCAAAACCCAGGAAAGTCATGGGGTAAAAAGCAGGGGGAGAGGATGGGGGGGGGTCATTAAAGTGAAAACCAGGAGCCACATGGGAGGCAGAATTTTAAATGACTCCCCTTGTAGCAGGACCAGCCCAACAGAAGGACTAAACCTTTCTCTCTCTCCCTCTATCCATCTCGCTCTCTCCCTTGCAGAGATGCAATTAATTCGGATAGACCGTGCCAAGTGTGCAGAGATAGAACGAGCGGGATGCGCCCTCGCACATGCCGGAGGGAGGACAGTTTCACATTCCCCAGAACAAATACAGATTTTGAGGCTTTCGGTCCAGCACGTCGTGACCAAACTTCATCTCATCATTTCCACCATGTCTCTCTGAGTTTTTAAGCGAGAGTTCAATCCTTCAGCAGCCCTGAAAGAAAGAAAAAAATCTCCCTTCCACCTGCACTGCTGCAGTAACACCACCCAAACTTTTTAACCCTAACACGCTCAGAAGCCAATCAATTAAATATACTGCAATAACCCAAATTTTAACCACTTTGAGAACATGGAAGTGGAAACATTTGTTTTTTGTGATTGCTAGGATATATCCCTCCTGTTACCCAGCTGTTGATAGGCCAGGATCAGGGGACTGCAGGTGGGAGAGTCAGGGTTTGGGAATGGTGTGCTGGAGTGAGTCATGTCATGGTACACAAAGCACGTACCATGCAAAGTGCAGGAGGGAGTGTAGCTCAGGGCCAGGGAGGCCATCGATATCAGGGAAATTGATCGTAATCAACCAAGTTACAGAGACTGAGCAGGGATTGGCCGACGACCATCTTTACCCTCTTCTCCTCCTACTCCCTCCTCTTCCTTTTCCCTTGTATTCTTCCTCCATCTTATACTGTGTTTCCTGATGTGGTTTCCATCCAGACTGAAGAACAAATGTCAGTCTGGAATTAAAAACAAAACACATAGGGACAGGTCTGTATGCTTTGCTCATCCAATCACATAGATAATTTTTATACTCTTCATAAATTGATGTGTTTTTTAGCTTTGTTACCTAATTGTGATGAATATAACTTGTCTGGGAGAATTGTGTGGCACATCCTATCCTCTCTGTATAAGTCAGTTTGATAAAACAAATCAAAAAGAAACCACACAGGAAGAAAATACATTCTTAAAAATGGTTGCATCTTCTCTTCTGGGGCTCCACTATAATTTCCCATTTGAAGACAGTGGCATACCTGGCAGTGCAGCTGCACCGTTAAAAGTGCTGGCCCAATTATAGCATATCACCTAGCCTTATGGTTTCCATGGCTGCACGATGCATTTTCCCGCGGGACGCACCGTGGAGAAACGAGTGTCTTATCAACCATCACCCTGGTAATAACACTCCCTCCAGCCTTTGCCGCATGTGTCAGACCTTAACGAGAACCCTGGGTGAAATCTCTCTCCCAGTCCAGCCACAGCCATTGATTTGGACTTAATCTGTTCCTATGCGTCCTTGTGTGTTTGTGCATGTGCATGTGCGTGTGTGTGTGTGTGTGTGTGTGTGTGTGTGTGTGTGTGTGTCTGTCTGTGTGTCTGTGTGTGTGTGTGTGTGTGTGTTTGTGTATGTGAGAAAGAGAGAGAGAGAGAGAGAGAGAGAAAGAGTAAAAAAAAGGGAGACTATGCATGTCTTTGTGTCTGTTCGGAAGTGTATGTGTCTATGTTTCTATATGATTTAGTGCATGAGTGAGTGTGTATGTATGTATGTAAGTATGTATGAATGTGTGCGTGCGTGCGTGCGTGCGTGTGTGTGTGTGTGTGTGTGTGTAAATTAGCTTTTGCTACACTCAAACAATTCCCTTCTGCACACTCAAAGGAGCATATGTATACAATACAATATGTAAAGTATGGATCTGTACTGCATAATTGAACCATGGGTATTCTATTTTTATGGTTGATTCAGGTGTTTCTATGTACAGTGAATAACAAATCAGTGAGTGGGAAAAACATTTATTTTTTGCCTTTCAGGCTTTAAGTCTATTTGCACAGAACAACTACAATCTAAAAGACTTAACATGAGGCTGAAAATTATTTATTGAGATTTACTTAGTATGAGCACAGACCTGGATTTGATGGCTCTTGTGGTCAAAGGCTGGACACTGCGGACCGTGGCTTGAGCAGGTCTTGGCAGTGTGCACTGCAGGAGCACATCTCAGTCTACCCAAGCATACAAACAAATGCATACTAATCCAGCTATTCAATCCCATAGATGGCCCTGTTCTCCTGTTTGCGTAAGGTGCTTGGAGGTCTAGTGTATTTCAATACATTTTTGTAAGTTAAGATATAAATTGTAATGGATCGTGTATAAAATGATCACACACTCGCTGTGGTTATTACTCAACGTGCTATAGGCTACGTGTAAAAAGTAGTTTGTCATCGCCCAACTTGATTAAAGGAGAATTCCGGCCAATTTTTACGTTAATCTTGATCGCTATAAATATGCGAGTACAGTTGATAGAAAAAAATAACGAGCCGAATCGGTGCGGTCAACACGGAGTAGCTGAGTAGCTTCCACTCAGCTAAAAGGGAGTTGTCGGGGCAAGTGCCTTTGGGCCTCTTAACAGACACAAAATGCAATTAAAATGTCTGTGCAACATGAACAGGGCACTTACGTGACAACAAGATGTGTTTTCAACTCAGACATTGTTTAAATTCACCTACCCTGTCTCTATCCTGCTGGTAGCTAGCTCGCCCTGCTAGCTGCTAGCTGTTAGCTGCTAGCTGCCGTGTGTTCAGCCAGGTTTCTGTGATAATCATCACACAGCAGTTCCGTGTGTATTTGTAGCTCATCCATTTTGTGTGTGATCGATCTGGTATTGGTGAGTAGGAGGCTTGGCAGTGGCGATCTGTGTGGTAGTTCCCTTAGATGGACTAGCAGGCCCGACAGGCATCCTTGCCTCTCGGAGCGATCTGCACACTGCCTTTTCCTGCTACAACGGGACTTCAGCGCGAGACTACAGCTAGCCTTCTCTATTGATATCACTGTGCAAGCCACAGACATCATTTGGCCCGTTTTCATGCCACATAGGCACTGATATGGTCATAACCACTACAGTGCTCAATTACCTATTTTTGAAGGGGAATAAAGAATCAAGTTTTCATCGCGAAGGCATGAGCTGTCCTCTGGAGGACATAGCCAGAACAGCGGGCGCTTGGTGGATTGTTGTGGGGAGCAGGAGGCGACAAAGACGGGGAGAAAGCAGAAGCAAGGATGCCAGTCGGGCCTGCTAGCCCAGCTAAAACACAGATCGCCACTGCCAAGCCTCCTACTCACCAACACCAGATCGATCACACACAAAATGGATGAATACAAATACACACAGAACTGCTGCGTGATAATATACCTTTGTCACAGAAGACATGTTGACATGTCATAGTAGGAAAAGCACAGGTGTATTTAAAACCATTAATGATGGCTGCATTCCACTTAGGAGAGGCTCTGGTATTCTGCATGCTGACTCACTGAAATAGCCTAGGCCTACTGGGACACTTGATGGAATTGAGCCATCATTAAGGTTATCAATTTCAGCTGTGCTTTTCCTACTATGACAAGTCAAAAATGTCTGCTGTGAAAAAGGTCCATTATCACAGAAATCTGGCTGAACACACGGCAGCTGGCAGCTAATGGCTAGCAACTAGCAGGGCGAGCCAGCTACCAGCAGGCTAGAGAATTTAAACAATGTCTGAGTTGAAAACGCATCTTGTTGTCACGTGAGGGCCTTGTTCATGTTGCACAGGCATTTTAATTGCATTTTGTGTCTGTTAAGAGGCACAAAGGCAATCTAAAACTTGCCATTTTAGCTGAGTGGAAGCTCGTAGACGTAGCTGCAGCTACTCCGTGTTGACCGCACCGATTCGGCTCATTTTTTTTTCTATCGACTGTACTGTATATTTATAGCGATCAAGATTAACGTAAAAATTGGCCGGAATTCTCCTTTAAGCCTCATCCGCTGGACAGGCATTGTAAGACTATTCTAATAACGTTGGTTATTGACCTGTGAGTCATTTTTATTACATCAGATGCTTAAAATCTAACTTGTGTTTTACTAGGTGCGTGACACAGGTAAAAAAATAAAACACACACACACATAAAATGGCTCAAAGGCCCCCCTGAGCAAGGTCACTTGTAAATTGTGCTGATCCTCTGTAATTTTTTCTCTGATGAACATGCCTTTAGACATCCCTAAAGCACTGCTGGTTATCAATAATATTGTCAAATACTAAAAACTGATGGCGAAGGAGCCAGATGTAACTTTTGTTTCACTTATTCATTTTTTTCATGTTAGATGATTACGGTCGATATTACACCGTTGTGATGTATTACAAAAGAATAGCATTAACAAAATTAAAGGTCACTGTGCAATTATCTGTAGTTTCACAATCCAATGAAAGCAGAAATCTCATCATGTAAATACCTTTTACGAAAGATCTCAAATTAGCCGGTAGTGTATTGTGCTTTAATTTTGAGTAACTAAAGATGAAGTCAAATATATATAGCTCGAGCTATATATAATAAAGATGTGATTATTCGTCAATTTAAAGACAGACTATGATTATAGGTCGATTGTATGTACGATATAGCATATCCAGTAAAGGTTTGACCAGTTCCTCACAGCACCAGTTTTTATTCTAATAAAGTCAATGGAAAAGGCAGCTTTGAGAGCTCAGCATTTGTTTGTTTTTTAATAGTTAATAGTCACTGCTTAGAATTAGAAGTTAAAAAATCTCAAATTGAAAAGCTCTCCACTAAATACAAATTGTCACTGGCTCATAATTTAAATGGCGTTTCAGCAAAAATACTCAGATAAAGCCCTTTCCTGATTTCATCTGTTTGGTGCTTCAGATTAAAAAGGATCTTCAAATGAGAGTGCAGTGTGAACAATTGAGACCTTTGTAACTCCAATATGATGTTATTGTGTATTCATTATAAGGCAACATTTAGACATTATGTTTAACTTTTATGATTTACTCTGCAATAGTACTTTACACTATTTTTAGATTTAATTAAGTGTTTTCATAAAGTGCAGAGTGGTGTTACTATTGTGGCAAAGATGCTCTCACGACAAAATAAATGAAACTATGACACAGATGGTTTCCTGAAACAACAGCACAGCCAAAGATAGTAAGCATGTGTTAGCTACGTGTCAGCTATATTCTAATACTTGAATGCACAATAAACACTGTGGGTTTACACAAGTGACAGTTGTGTGTTTTTCAAAAATTAGTGAAATCAAAAACACATTTGTAGTAACAACTGCTAACAGCTGAAGTAATTTTGTCTCAACCAAATATACATGTGTGTGGAGAGGTGTGTGGGTGGGTCGCGGTGCTGGTGGTTGGGAGAGTAAACATTTTATGCATTCATACCCAAAGTGAGATTTATCCTTTTGTTATTTAGCACATTTACCTCAATATGAAGCCCGATCTCAGTGGGAATTCCAATAGTTATTCTTATGAAATTAAAGATTTACAATTTGTATGTGTTCAAGGTGGTTTGTTAAGGTAAATTAATTGAAACCAGGCTCAAATATGTACCCTAAAGTTAAACAAAATAACTCATCGCAAACTTAAAACCATAATTTTCTGAAGATATTAGATGAAAAATACAAATAGGTCTAATGAAAGAAATGTCCAATTAAAAATAGTGTCAAATTAATCTAAAGATTACACAATAAACCAAAAACAATGTACTGAGTCTTAATTTTGCTTTTCCTTCCTTGTTAACTTTTATATTCTATCCTTCTTTGACACATATAAATGATAGCAATACATTTGTATCATGTACAGCTTCAAGAAATTCCACTTTGTTGTTATATATACATTGATGGACCTCACGGCACAAAGAAGACCTGTTGTTTGTTTATCTTCTACAGCATATGACAATTTTCATATGTGACCAACATCAATTGTTGCAAAGCAAAAAATATCTGTTGTAGTTTCTTTAGTTGCTGGCTTTCTCATAACACACTGTTAATCCTTTGAGTTGCCCAGCATTCGATAAGTCTGTATGATGTTATCATATATATATATATTGTAGCAGCGAGTGTTGTTATTAGTAGGCTTGTCCAATGTGCAAAATTCAAATCTGAAAACATCTGTGTCATCAGAGTTTGTACATGTTTTACAATTGAATAGAGAATACACCAATTTCAAAAGATCAGTTCTCAACAGGAGTATTGGCTGCATTGATTTCTATGGTTCAGAGTTTCAGCTTTTGATGTCACACAAGTGGAGCATTCTGGGAGAGTGCAATATCACTTTCAATGAGCAGATTATTCATCAGTTTTTCAAAATGACATCTAGATTTTTTATATATATATATATTACTAAAACATGTATTTGTATAATATGTATTATCAATAATATCCAGATATTTACGACTAAATACTGTTGCAATTTACAGTATACTGTATTCTAAGGGTATTTATGCTTATGTATTTATGCTAACAGTTAATTAACTAAATTAATTAAATGATATATGTATATATATATTCAATTTATTCAATCAAAATAAAGAAAAGGACCAACTAAAAAATATTTCAATATGGATACCTTTGTTGCTACAACAGTTGGCACAGCAACCAGTGTCACTATCTTTTCTTTATATGAATAAACAGGAGTGCATCTTTGAGCAATCACATAACTTTAAAGTACATTTTAAATAAATATGAGTAATGTAAACACTTTCAACCAGTAGAAACCAATTTAGTCTCAAATGAAAAAAGTGGCAGACTATAATGCACAGTGGAAAATACACTTTTTAACACAGTATGCCAGGTATGACCTTTGTTTTGCTGTTGTAACTTCCTTGCACATGTGCTGAGACAGAGAGAAATTATATGAACCCTAATGAGCCAAACTTTGTAACCCTCATCCCTCAGTACACAGAAATAAATGGCATATCCCTAGCTATAAGTCATTTACTAATAACATTTTAACTTCCTAAAATCTAAGCGTATCACATTCTATTCAAATTAATGGGGCAGCACACTGTCTAGTCTTTCCCATGCCGTTTGCATGACACTGAGATGTCTGTGTATTTTCATACAGTAGATCTAAACCTCATATAATGTTGTTGTTTAGTAAGATTATGCATAAAAAGAACTTTAAGACAACCTCCCTTTGATATTCACATATAGCACATTGTGTTCCTTGATGGCCATACAGTGAAAAAGGGTCACTTCTGACTCCTCAGCACTTTGGCCTGTGTACTCACTTGCAAAGCTTGTGTTTTTTCTCCTGTTAGTCACATTTTACAAGCAACATTCCTCCCTCCTCAACAATTGGACTGCATCAGTTCCTGCTATCTCCCCCGTTCGAAGAAGGTGGCGAGCGAGCCGAGAAGGGGCCAGCCTGTGCAGGGGCATTTGGATGGGGGAAGGGCATGTCTGCTGGCGATGAGGGTGAGTAGATCAGTGCGGCTCAGAGTCTGTGAGGCAGTGATAAGATTCCAGGATTTTCCCAGTGTGACAGGCCTGCTCACCAAGCCGTACACCCTCTGCATGAAGAACCACCATCACCTGACACCCCTGCCCGCCGTCTCCCACCCCTGGGCTGCTACACCTCAGCAGGCAGCAGCCACAGTCACCTGCAACCACACCCCACACTTAAAGTCTTAATCTCTTATTTTTCTGTCTCAGGTGTAAATGTGAAGTACATGGATGATTTTTTTTTTTTTACTTTCCAGTTGTGTGCTTCCACACTATACACTAGTTGTGCTGTCTCCTTCTTTCTCTCTGGCTCACTTCTCTTTCTCTATCTCTGCCTCAGTCCCCCCTCCCCACTCCCTCTCCCTTGGATGGCAGGTCAGGCAGTGAGCTGTGCGGGCTCAGAGGAGGTAAGGACGCCGCGGTGCACATTAATAATGAAAGGCCTTAGCCGCCGCCACCCCCCCACCACCACCCCAGACACACACACACACACACACTCCCCCCATCGCCATGGCGATGGCACTAGCCCAGCACTGTCACCGGGGGGGGGGAGCTGGGAATATAGCTACACTCTCCAACCCTCCGCTCGCCAAGCTGATCACGAGCTCGTACACAAGCCCACCATACTGGGCCTTCACCGAGGATATTCGCTAATTAAAAACACTCAGCACTTCGGCTGCGGCAGAAATCTGCATCTACTTCCCCACCTGGATATGAAAGAGTGACTATGGAGCTGTGAAAAAAATCTGTGAGAATCATCACTTAGCAGGAAATGGAAATTCACTCTTGTGTCACAGACCTGAGGCATTAGAATTAGTTATTACACCCATGTGAGATTGACCACATTTTGGAAAGGTTTTTTAAATCAGCACTGCTTTCACTTATCCATGTCTTTATCCAAACTTCGCTCCCTTCTACTCCATGTATGCATAACACATCCAGCAATAAACACAGACAATTTATCCATTCTTCTTATGGATAGCCTTAATAGCGCTCAAGACAAAACTAGGTAGGTTAAATGTCACAAGGATCTTAAAGAAGAGAGAAAATCATTGACAAAAAATAAGATTTAGGGGGATTTTCAGGAGGTTTTGTGCATTTTAAAGAAACACTGCAATCAAAATTGTTCTTATTCAAACATGTTTTAAATCATTTTGGTTACATTTTAGCATTTTACCATCAGTTATTCCACTATAGGAAGATATTACAGAAGCAGTTAGAGAAATATCTCAGTCAAACCAAGGACATCATGGTGATCCATGCCACCACCTGATTTACTTTTAATGAGTTCTGCTCGCATTAGAATCTTTCAGAATTTTCAACACCATCCAATTATAAAAGAAATAGGAACATTTTTTTTATTCTTCGAAAATGTATAGTTAATGTTTCTTTTTGTCAAACCAGCAGTTTTTCTTTTTAAAAAAAACATGCAAATAGACAAGACAAACATCAGAATTGTAAATTTTGACACGAATACATGCATTCCTTTTTATTCACAAAACCAGTCCAATTTTCTAAACAAATACAAAGATTGGTTATTTTTAAAAGCTGTAGCTACCCAGCAACATAACAAAATCATGAAAATATAACAAATAAACAGACAAATAAAAAAATGTAATCTTGTCTCAGTGCGTTCAGTAGGCTAGACTCAGAACAAGTGCTGTCTCTTACAGTGCTATTGCCCAGAGCAGTATTGGCACATGCTCAGTAGGGCCACAGTAACATAAGGCTGCCAGTTTCACTAAAGGAAAAGTTTGGAAATGCAGAGGAGGGCTGATTGAGGAGATTACAGTAGTGACGGCTCTGGAGAACAGCATCTTCAACCCAGTGAAGAGTCTCTGGAGATCCGCCTGATAACATGACTTTTTTGAGTTTAGTTTAAATTCGAAATCAACAGCGTCACATTTTCAAACATTTTCTTTGTCTTTCAAAGACAAGCAGTGATCTGTCTGAAAACTAGACTCTAACGAAACGAATCATAAAATAGACAAGGGTTTAAGTAACATAATGGTGAAGAATTACAATAATGTTTGCCATTAGCCACTAGTTTTGAAATATAGCTGTAAATTTACATTCTCTACACAAGTACTGTATCTTTCCACACATGAACAACATTAACACCAAACACAGAAATAAGTTGATTGTCCACACTCAGTCCGTCATTTCTGTTTCTGGCAATGAACAGTTCCATGTTTAAGCAACAGAAAAAAACCTGCTGGAAAAAGGACAAAAGGTACCAAAATGGAAACATAGAAAAGGGAATGAAAGTTGCCATAGATGCTTTCCATTAAGCTTCATTTTTGGTTCAAGGAATAAGTAGGTGCATCCATTACCCCGAATGATTTTTATTTATTTTTTTGTTCTGCTTTGTTTTTTTGTTGTTTTTTTATATAATTTTTATTTGTTGCTTGTTTGTTTGTTTATTAGCCAGTGTCTGTTCCGGAGACAATCCAGGAGTTGGCATTGCACTTGATGGCAGAGCTTTGGGTAGGGAGTGGAGGAGGAGTCCTACTGGAACCACCGGAACGCTGCTCCTGTAGGAAGCATCACCTTCTTGCAGAAACAGAAGACAAGGAGGGGAGGGGAAGGGAAGGGAGGGAGGGGTGAGAGAGAGAAGAGGAGGTTGGAGTTGTTAATGAAAAGCAGCACATTTTTTTAAGTGTGTGCAAATATAATCCCAAATCTACTACTTTAGTGAGAAGCTACAGTTTCTTCACTTGACAAAAAGGCATACATAGCGTTGCCGTCCTGTTCCTGCATTCTCCGTTGTTTAGGGCTGCAACTAGTGAGTATTATCATTATCAACTCATCTATATGTTGTTTTTGTTTTGCTTAATGTCTGAAACATAAAAAAAAACCCGGAAAATCTGAAGTTATCAGAGCCCAAGGTGGAGTCTTTTAAATTGCTTCTTTTGACCAATCAACAGTCCAAAATTCAAATACATTCAATTTGCAATTTTACAACAACAACAACAACAGACAAAAGATGAACATCTTCACATTTTAGAAAGGTGGAACCTGTGAATGTTTAGTATTTCTAGTTGAAAATTTACCAACGATTTACATGATTGATGTCCAACAAGTTAATCGATTAACTTCTGTTCCACTCATTCTCCCTGGATGAGCAGTATGTGTGAAATCTCTGCATTCTGCATTGTATTGTCCAACAGTTGCCCCCCTCTCTCCTCAGCACCACCACAGGAACGGGCTTCAGTCCCGGCTTCACACAAAACCTGATATGCCACATTTATTATTTAGCCACCACACGCGTTGCTCTCCCACACCATCATCAATGATTATGCAGCTCTCTGTCTCTCGTTCCTCTTTCACTGTGGTTATCTGTGCCTCTGATTGCACTGAGCAGGAGTGGCACACATGCATGCAGCTGCAGGGCTCAGCAGCGGCCTGCCAGTCAGGAGATAGAGAGCCGCTCGTGGTCCCTGGAGCTGCAGCGCGTCTGGCGTCCTGCAAAGTGCAACTCAATTCTGCAGCACGGATTCTTCCGTAAGCCTGCTCTGCCTGGAGCGAGGCAGGAGGAGCTCGACAAACATTTATGCACCCACACACACTCTCACACCGAACCAATATGTATTCAAGTACAGTCACACACCTCCACACACAGTGGCACGTTAACCGACACTCACAATACACCCCCCATTCACACCAAATAGTGGGACTGTTAAACTAAAATTCTCATGGATGGACGATGGATGCAGATTCACTTTTCCACCAGTACTCTACAGGAGAGGGCTTAATAGGGATCCGTACATACTGTGAGATACACACACCCATGCATACAGTCACACTTATCTAATGGAAAAGAAAAAAGAATATGTACTGCATGTTAGTGTCATGCACCATTCACATAACTGTATTGCCCTCTGAAGACATAAAAACTTTTTTAATTCTATCTGAATTCCAATGAAAAAAACAATATGTAACCTGAATATAATCATACTTAAAATTCAGTGCGTCTTGTTGCGCCGCTCTCTTGCACAGCTGCAGTGAAATTATGAGTTTTTCAAAAAGGCATCGGAAGCAAATAAGCCATTAGTTCAGACAAGTTTGTTTGACACTAAAAACAATACCGGCCCTAATTACTTTTCAGGCCCACTTAAACCATTCCACTACCCTCAAAGTGTTCTTTTGAATGCTATTGTTCATATCTTGACATGAAACAGAGTAACAGCAGGGTTCATGCTCCACAGGTATCATATACTTCCATTTTGAAAGTTTACTCCTGCTGACAAAAATGAAACATTTTTGCTCGGGTAAAAAGACTTCAAACAAGGTAATTACTCTGGTGATCTCAGCCAAATATAACCCACACTGTGCTTTATTTCTTGAATTGGCTCAATCAGGAATAATCTGACAGCAGAGACACTGAATGCCACAGTGCTGTTCGTGGCCCACATAAAGTATGCATGTGCCAGTTCATCTCAGCCTCTTGACTTCATATCAATTCTCAAAGATGTAGCAAATACATACATATTTAGGAAATTATTTTTGGCTCGAATGAATATTAATAGAAACCACAAACCTGGAGGTTAACAGCCAACATATTGCCGACATTATTTTATGGTCTGTGTGTTAAGTATCGTTGGCCTGTAATCCATCTCTGTGATGACCTTTCTACAGCAGTGCTCAGCTGTTAAGAAGACAGTCAGAGGGCAACAACATCTGGCGCTGCCACAGATGTCGAAAATGTGGTATTGGCCGGACTGACCATGACGTAGTGTGTGTAAAGAAAAACAACTACTTGAAATGTAAATGCTGTTTTTCCTCATTATCAAACATGAGCAATCAATTGAAAAATGGCTGCAGTTCAGGGATAGAAAAACCCTTCCTTCACCAACACTGATTGCACAGGTTTAAACAGATGGAATCTGTGGGTGTGAAGTGGCCAATCACTGAAATCAATGGATGTGTTTTTCACACAAGGTAACTTGAATTTTGTGTTAGCATAACACAAACAATTTGTGTGTAACATACAACAAAAGTAGGAGAAGGAAGCATCCTTAAATGAGTAAATCCACCACAATGTGGCCTTTAAGATTACAGCACATGTCGTAAGGTGTTACTGATGCAAATTCCTGTAAATCACTTCAAGCCATCATGAATTCAATTTTTGCCCTAGGGCAAAACTGAGCCTTCTGGTTATTGTTTTCATGGCTTTACCATCAACAATTGTGAGAATTCCCTTTTGGACTCCCACAAGAAGAAAGAAAACCTGACAGGATGAACGCAAAGCATCTCCACATGCAGTAGTGCACGTGGGATGTAACACTGTCTGCAGCTCACAAGGAGCGGAAAAGTAAACCTTTAAAGCAACTGAATCAGAACACCATTGATCTCCAGCTGGCATAAACACCTACTGTTTTTCTGGCTGAAAGGGTGAAGCGTTTTCCTCAACCTGCTCTCCCTTCCAGAAGTCAATTGTGATGGATATGTAAATACGCTGATACAATTTCTCTTACTGGACCAATACATACATCTTGTAGGCATCAGTGCAGGAGTATTAACACACACAATCTGATCCATCAGTTCAACCCATAAATCCTGTATTTAGTTATTTTGCATGCCGAGGTCACTGGTGTAAATGGGGCTGCAACTAACAATTATTTGTGTTGTGAATATGTTTCATATTATGCTAATGATATATGCAGTGTGATAAATATTAAAGCTAACGATCCAAATCTTGTCACGCTAACTATCGATACTCATGTCTAGTAATCACAGGTCAAAAGACGTGAGCATCTAGGTTAAAACTGGGCTACATTTGGTTGATAATTTAAATATTTTTTTGATATTAAGGTTACATATGATGGTTGTTTCAACAGCATGGATTTATTTGATTGAAATGCTGTTAAAACAACTGTTAAATGTAACAAAAATGTTTAAAAAAAAACAAGTTTTATACACATCTAGAAGTCTTTTAACCTGCAAATTACAAAAATACAACAAATAATGCCACTGCCTCTCTTTTGTGTAAAGCGCTGTTTGGTTAATGTCCTGTAATCCAGAAGGCAGTCAACAGTACAGCACCTTGGCTACCTCACTTTCCTTCTCCCTCTTTCTGTCTTCCTTAGCCTCCTCTGTCCAGTCCAAATGTGTCCCTCTGTCTGCCCAGCAACTTGCCCACACATCCATGTGTCTTGGTGTCACTCTGTGTGCCTGTCAGTTTGCATGAGCCTCTTCTGTCCTGACTGTCTGGTGTACACAGTCTGGGAGGCAGGAAGGACCATGAGGGAATACGCTACTCCCATATCAACGTCTGATACTGGCAAAATGGCCCCCAATGGACCACACTAGTATGTCCTGTTGTGAGCTGTGTCTGATGACAAAGAAGCACAGTTTTTGACACAACCAATGAATTTCATTATGAAATTATTATATATTAATATTCTATAAGTAGACAAAGACAAAAACTCCGCTCATGTCTTATAATATTTTCAAATATTACCCACCCACCGGTACAGTACATCCTGAACATGCATACAACAATACAACACATACAAGTAAAAACAAGATACATTACAACTTCCTAACCACGATTCTTCTTTCTCTCTGTGTTGAACAGCAGTGCTGAGACTGACACTACTGGAGGGTATTCAAACATACAGCAGAAAGGAACTGCCTTCCCACTTATTTCTCTCAAATGTAGCATTCCCAGAATAAATCCAGACATCTTCAGCCAGTTAGCTATGAGGTGGCAAAGGCTTCAGCATGCTAACTCCCCCTCACTTGCCAATTTTACGCTCCTCTTTGAGCTGCCATGAGCTTTCAATGGAAACCGTCAACACCCTTAAAATAAGCACACTGCTGCTGCTGGACCGCACTTGTGTACCGACGCGTATACGCTCACAGGCTCGTACAAACGCATGAACGTAACCCTTCATGCAAATAATGTAAAACAGAGCCAAAGTCTTTTTTACTCAAATGTGTGTGTGCACACAAAAAGCAGTAAAAACCATCTGACAAACTGACCGCAAGACACATGTTAAATAAGTCGTCATGCCCCTTTACAGATTGCACACTGAGTATAACAGCCACAGCAGACGGGGATGTGCCGCTCTATCTTTGATTGGAGGGGAATGTGACACTCAGGGGCTGTTTGAGCTACAGCTGAGGCTCACTGCAGTTCACTCTGAAAGCCAGGACGATCTTCTCCTCTGGCACAGGTGCTGAATATGCATTAAGGGGAAGCAGGAATTTCACTTACAGAAGTCCTGTTTTAAACACAGAAAAAACATATACGGTAATTGACATTATTACATCAACTACTCGTTATTGACATTTGCGATTTACTGCTGACTCTCTGCTCTCTCCTGACACAGCACATTTTCCATGAATCTCATTCTCTGACATTTAGCTTGTACTGATGACATCACGCTCACTGACAGTGCGGCCCATGCCGTATTCTCTGATCTAATCACCTGCTGGACAAGAGCTGTTGACTTAATAACAAAGCCATTCAAGACAACTACTAGACTGCTAATGGGAAATGTATGAGCGGATGAGGACAAATAAAAAAGCAGGCAAAATTGAAAATGTACTACTGTCAGAGCTCTGTATGGGGGAAAAAGGTAAAACTGCAGTAATGTAGAAAAATCAAGTTTGGGAAAAGAGGTAACAGGTTGCAGATCTCTTTGATGGTTTCTTGATTGAAAGAGAATACTAGTCTAATTTTAACTTAAAAACTAGTTATTATCCAGGTGTATTTTACATGTTGTCAGTTGTGTTGCAATGCACATGTATAGTCACTTTATCTTTCTTTAAAAAAGTCATACTGTGGGTTGTCAGGTGATTGAGGTTAAGGTTTGATTCATGCCTTCTGTGTGGGTAGATGTGCAAAAGCTGCAAACTTTGGCACAAATGTTTTTTGCCTTCTCCCATTGCAATCTCATGCTTAAAACATTCAGTACATCTGTGGCACTGCACAAACTTTTAGCTCTCTGAAAAGTCACTGCTTCTTTGTACATATGTCACATTTCATCAATGTGTTTTTTATTTTTTGCAGTTAATGAGACCCTGACCATTACTGTATTCACATGTATTTCTATTTAAGGAATGGACCAACTTTAGTGTAATATTATCCACATTTCAGCCAAGTGAAAAATATTAAACCTTCACGCTGACTCTGACATCTGATGGACTAGATCAGACAATGTTTCAGTCCATGAGCCGTTTTTCCACACTGTTTGCTTTTGACAACTAGGCCTACACCGATTTTGTGCAGACACTATCAGGAATGATATAATAGAGAAGTGTTGCCTGCACAAGAAGCAAAAACTTTTAAAAGCACATATATTATCATTCAACAATATTTATTAGTCTAATATTGTCAAACTGCAAGCAGAGATTAGCCTTCTTATTTCTGGTCTGAAAAAGTGAAATTGCTTGATAGACGCATTAGATAAATTAGCGAGTTGTACATACTTTCAGATGTCAGCAGTCCAAAATGTGTGCAAGGTAATTAGGCCTACAGTACATATGATTAAAGTCAATATTCAGACTGCTATTATACTTGGTACTTGGAGGCTTGGCAGGTTTATGGTACCCTGGAGTTTCTTTCATATGAGGTGGCCACTGGCAACATCAGCAGACTGACGTCTCAGGCAGCATGATGACCTATATCAACATCAACATGCATGAATATTCAAGCCCCTTTGGGTTTGGCATCACTGGTGTGAATGACTGGTATTAGGCTAACTGCCATGACAACATCAATTGCAAATCATAAATTAAATTGCTTTCTGTTACAGACATTAAGTCTTACCACCTATATAGCGAGCTGACGTTTCACCATTTAAGTGAATCATCAACGGAGCCACATAAAGCCTCATTAATTTGCAATTGAACAATGCAACAGTGAGAACAACATGCTGGTATTCAGACACTTCAGTCTGATTCTCAACTTGTGACAAAGTCAGGTTTTTTTCAGTTGCAATGGCCCGTGATGACAAGCGTGTCAATCCTTCAGTTTCACACTATCAAAGGAACATGCCACGGTTCTTGAAAGTTTTAACTTATTCACTGTCATACAAATCATGTTCCCAACTTTACTATGTACTTTTTAAGTGTTTTAAAATGTGCTCTTCTTCGTGACCCAGGCAACCATTGGTTTCCATTTGGCAACATATGGGATGAAAATTGTTGCCAATTACATTGTAAAGTCTACATTATTGTTGTGTGATGAAAGGCTGACTTTTCACATCAACCTGTGCAGGTGTAAGCACAGATTTATGATTCATTTAGGTGTAAGCACAGCCTTAGAAATTACAACAGCATAAATCTGACAACGATTAAACCAGGCACAATCTTCACTGTGATGAACACAAGTCAAGACAACAAGTCCTCCAAATACAAAACTACTGAATCTATTGTTTGTAACTGCCCATTAGAACGACACAGAAGAGTTTTCTGATGTGACGCCATTATCGGCAGAACAACATTATTTGCCTGTGCTGTCCAAAACTGTTGCAAATCACTGTTGGAAAATGCATCAGTTTTATGATGTTTTAATTAAGTTAATTTAATTAAGTAAATCATATACACTAGTAAATGGGCTAAAACATGCAAAAAACATTTATATGGCCTTTTAAAAGATCTAACCCTGTGTGTGCACAAATACGTGAATATGTTTAGCTGTATTATCATATTGGTTGGATATCTTTTGCGGCAAAGAATGGAATTGTCCAGTCGATCTTAAAGCTCCATTAACATCAGTGACCTGAGCTAACTAGGTGAATCTTACATTTAAAATGGCATCACACTGTACTGTGTTTTCAGTTTGTGTCACTCAAAATCTTCCAATAACCAAACCATCCCCTTTAATTAAGTAGCAGTTTTTCAGTGGATGGCCGAAGTCGGCACATAGAGATTTAACAACCAACATTTCAGCCCACAAACAAGAGGCCAAGCTGTCACCCTCAATCAACATCAGAAAGAGAAAGAAGTAAAGCCATTAGCAGTTTGAAGCACAAATCCAGTTTGTGTCAATTAGACCAGAGGCCTTCCTGTTCACACTGTGTTACATATCTATCAATTCATTATGTAATGCCAAAGTGACTATTATTCATCGATCCCAAAAGTTTTTTTCTTCTGAGATGCAACATCTGCTGACATTGTTTTCATGATTGGTCGTTCTGTCACAGCCGATCTTAGTTAGGCCACTGAGGTAATGGAGGTAACAGATAGGAAGTTTGGAGGGCCATTTAGATGAGCAGGAGAGAAGGACACCGGAGAGAAGGACAGCATCAGCAAAAGTGTGTGTGGGGGGCATGTGCCACACTGACACCTGGCGCTCCAGATGACAGCTCTGTGCCCAGATGGACCTTGTTACATGCACACACATACCCACGCATGTACACTTACACACAAACACATACTGTACACATATTCACAATTACAGTCCACACAAAAAAAATTCTACGATTACAACATATACACAAAGAGGATGTACATGTGACCAAGCAGAAAATGCTCTACTGAAGGGAGTGCATTGTGTAATCTTTAATTTAAGATAGTGAATTAGCCTTCCAATTGAAAGATGTGGGCAGGGTGATTGTGTGGTTATGGTGGACGGATTAAAGACACCCCATGGTGCATGCTTACCCTGCACATAACCACAACACTCCTCACCACCTGTCATTTCCCTGCTTGTGGAGCCATCTCCCCACCAAAAAGCCTCCCTGTACTATTTCCCTGAAAGGGGAATTGTTTTCAGGTGTGAAGCCAAAATTTGTTTGTGATGTTTGCAGATCTCTCTATTATTATTTTTAAACAATTTCCCAGTTTTTCCCTGTGGATCAACTCTAAATTTTAGATCCCACAAAGATAAAGGTGTGGCTTATTGGCTCTCTGGTTTCTCACCTTAGTTTTTGTCACTTTTTGCAGCCCTGTATTAACTCTTTGGATCAAAACCCTTTAAGCTTATTTTTTTGAACCCTAAAGACTGACCCACAATACAATGGCACATCATAACCACTACCCACTTACCTCCAGAGCAGCAGAGGGCTTCTTCTTCAGTTCCTCACATTTGCGAAACTTGCAGATCTGGTGGCCTGTTTTGCGATTCCGGCAGCTGCTGCATTGCTCGCAGTTAATCCGCCGTCGGCAAGGTGGGCACATGCCGCAACGTTTTCGCTTCTTTTTACCGGAGTTGATAGCAGAGGCCAGCTCGCTCTGCGCCGGGTACTCGGCCAGGCCGGCCATGTGTAGCGCGTTGTCCGCCAGAAACACTCCAGCCGGCGTCATGATGAAAAGCCCCGGGTTGAAGGGGAAACCACCCCCTACTCCATATGGGAAGTCAACAGGACCACCTACGGCATCCGTAACAGACGTACCCTCCAAGTCGCTAGCCCCCGAGCCTGCGTCTCCACCGCCAATTCCCACTCCCATGCCCCCAGGCAGGAGCATGTGCTCCATACCGGCCCGCTTTAACAGGGCTGCTGCCTGGGCAAAGTGCAGCAGGCCATTCTGTCCCTCTAGAACCTGTTCTAGGGTCCGGTCCAACTTGGCTGCTGTCAGTGCAGAGACAGTGGGCTGGGGCTGCGGGGGTGGCTGAGGCTTGGCTGAGTGGCTCTTAGTCTCACCATTTTCCTTGTGTCCATTGCTGGTGGCAGAGGAGACTGCTGTATACTGGGAGAGGGTACGGGACTTTTTAAGGCTCTTACTGAGGGGCTCACTGATGATGCCACTGCGGTTCCTGCGCTCTATAACAGGAGAGTCCTGTTTGCAGTTACTCCGCTCGTGGTCCTCTGTCCGGCTCCCCTCCGACAATCCGCTAGACATGGTCCAGTACGTGCCTGGGTTGAGGGTGAGGGTGGAAAGGGGGCAGGGGTGAGTGAGGAGGGGGAGCAAAGACCTTTTCTCGGTCCGTTCTGTGCCCCGGTCGAAGTGGCGCCTCACCTCAATGGACCAACGAGCCAGCCGACAACAGGCAGGCCCCGGAGCCTTCTGCCCGCACTACAACTCAGCCCTCATCCACATTCTTCCATGGGCCATCTGGAAACTTTACACAGGGAGAGAAGAGAGGTAAATGATCACTTCACCAAAACACTGAAACTCAAGAGATACATTTCCATTTTTGTTCTGGGTCAACTTTGGCAAATGCAAGAAGAACTGAGAAGATGAACATCACCTTTTAAGTTGATATGCCAGAAGTTAAGAAGCAACATTAGCATTCATTTGTCTTTCTGGCCACCTGAAGAACGTAAGTCCCGTATTCACTCAGTTTTAGCTCAGTTTTAGGTCTCTACCAACTCCAAGGCATGTAAATGCTCCATGGTGTTCACCAGATAGTTGCTACCTGTGTATGTCTGCTGTTTGATTCTGGCCAGGTAGTGTACAATGGGGGGTTTTAGAGCTGCCTGCTGCAGATTAAAAGGGCTTTTTGAGAGCGGTGAGACATATATACATTGTTATTGTAAAAATTATGGGCTCACTAATGAAAAGAAAATCAAATTTCTTTGTTCTGTCTCTGGGCTTTTGGCTATATATTTCTTCCCAGATTGTTGTGTGAGAGTCTAATAAGGGAAACATAGAGTATCACAATGTTATACACTCAGATCAATGAGCATGTGATTGTTAATAAATAACTGTAACATTTCTTAAATGACAGGAAGGGAAATACAATTTATTGATAAAGTCGGTCTTAAATAGGGCTTATGTGTTTTAAAGGGACATTATTACAGATAAATACTGTTAAATTCACAAATTACTAACTTCCCTTAAAAATATAAAATAATCTGACATAAATCAAGGTTTTTGTTCGCACCAAACACAGAACGAATGATAGGTCAAAGAGTTTACGTGGGTACCATTTTCAAGCAGGTAATAAGGTAACAGATTAAGCTCAGTTTACACATTTGTAATTACAGAGTATTCCAGGTGAGAATATAAAAGAAATACCCATAACCACACAGTTTATATCTTGGTCAAGATTTTCAGGGCTAAAAATTTAAAACATTTATTGGCCTCTGTCTGTGTTTAATTCTAATGTGTACGTAAGCTATAAGTGTCACTGACTCCTATTGTATCAAAGCACTACAGCAGCTACCAACAGGTATCAAAGACTAGTTAAACTGACTTAGAACATTTATTTTTATTTCAGTATTTAACTCAATTGTTTGCATAATTTGGCATTATGTAATATTTTTATATTTATTACTTGTCAAATGATGTCGAGTTTGTTAAGTCTGCTGATTTAGTGTTGAGCTTCTTTTTTTTCAGGCACCTGAACTTAATATCTTTAAAGTTGTATGTCTTTTGATTGCTATCATTGTATAGAAATAATGTTCTATCCGATTACTTTTAAAGACCAAACCTGTGGCAAAATATTATCTGAAATGGAGCGGTGGGGCTTATGAAGAGACTTCCCCAAGGCTAGGAGTGAGAGACTCCCCACTGGAAACAGATGCATCCATCCACCGGCGTTTAGCGTAAGATTCCTGTAACTGCTCATCTATGAAAAGAAAAACTGTGCCGCTACTCTCCTGACCTGTCCATGTTCACAAACAAGCGTACCACCTCCCACAGAAAAGCTGAGGAAATGGCCGGGCCAGTCCTTATAAGGGAAACAAAGAGAAAGGGAGGGGAAGAGGATGGGGGTGTCTGTGCAGTGTGTGGAAATTGGAAGGCCAGAATTAGTGGGAGGTAAAGCTTCAAAGGCAAGAGCACAGCCCCCACATTCTCACCAGCTCAGGGGGATGTGGCGCCAGCGAACCAGAGCCAGCTCCGCAGCCCCTCAGCCTCATAGTTTCAGTTTCTCCTACTACAGCACTGACCAGGGTCCGGTTTCCCTAAGGCATCTCAAACTAACTGCATCTCTGCTCAGTTGTGGTTGAATGCATAACAGCACTGCAAATCATCAGAGTGATACATGGGGGATTTGTGTCTTTATGGAATATTGGACCTGAAATTATGTATTTATTGGTCAGTTATGAATACTTCAATGTTGTAAGAAGTGATTTTTCATTAAGTTTTTACTGTTTTAAATTAGCTCTATGGCAGCTGTGCATTTACATAAGGTAAATCTGGCTATCTATGTGTACAGCGACACATTTCTTGATTAATCATGGCTTGAGAGAATATCCAGCTCTGATCCAACTGCTTTATCAATGTTCTTAATACAGTAAATGTGATAAAAGACTTGAGTTTTCACATAATTAATGAACTGGCATATTATCAATAGCTAGAAAAAAATGAGTTCTCACGACAGTTACAAAGTGACAAATCTCCTGAAAACATATCACCTATCAGTTGTAAGATAATAATTCGGCCAGGGAAGTATTATGTCAACAGCTGACCTGCTGATGACACCACTGGTTTTAAAAAAGGCAAATGACATTTCATTTAGCTGCTGTTCCTCCATAGTGTTGAAGATCGTGATAGTATGGATATGACACAATGCTTTTTTCATACTGTTGACTTGCTTTGCGTCAATCCCAGCAACCCCTGTTGTACGAGGATAACACAGTGACACACACACTGGTTTTGTTTTTTAGTAAAATATTAAAACTTTGACAAATGTCTGGACTTTTCAGGTAAGCTCAACTTTAATTTGTATTGTAGCTGAACACAGTGTTACAATCGCTAAATACTTCAGTCATTCTTCTCAATGCACAGTTTTATAGTTTGGTGATGTAAACCTATACTATGTTACGGAAAGACAATAATTTATACTTTATTAATCCCGCAAGTTTTCACTCTGTACCGGTCCACCACCATATTTTGTTCTGTATGTGGACCCTCTGGTTCCCAACCCAACTCCCTACAGACTGAGCTACTGCCACCCCATCACAAGCAGGTACATGTACTAATAACATATAGTTAAGGTATTTAATGGCCAACAATGATCCTATGATTTGTAAAACAAAATAAACCAATTTTAATAATTTTATTTCAAGTACTCATAGATAGTCATTTCTACACATTTAGTTACCTGACAAAAATTGCAAACTGTACTTCGAAGTCAATATTCTGTCACAAATAAAAACTAAAATTCCACCAAACCAGTGTAGAATGACAAATTTGTATCTTACATGTTTGTTTGCACCACAACACAGTTGTTGCTTTGGTCTACCACACTGTAACAAATGAAAGCATGGTTACCTATTTTAGCCTCACACTCACTCTCCTCTGCTGTGTGTACATCTGACTTCCATCGAACTGACCTATCCGTCACACTCTCTCCATCAACATCAACCCTGAACGTGGTATATAGTCTTACGCTAATCACCCTCCTCGACTTCCACTGTCATGGCTCTTCAGATCCCTTCACCACATCATTTACAGAGGAGGTTTATGTCCTTATGTGAACTGTGTACTAAACCACTACTGCCTCTACTACTGAGAGTATTAGCGCCATACTGCTGAAACCAGATAATTGGTGTCGTTTTGTCCTTTAATCATGTATACTCAATTTCCTGTAATGCTATAGACTTAATTCTGTGATTCACATTAAAGCCTTACACCTCAGGTTTCTTTGAATTGGCCTGACAACAGCACTGTAATTAGTAGCCACATGTTAAAGCCTACAGTATAAGAGCTGCATTTCTTGCACCTCAAGCTGTCTCAGCATAAAAATAGGTGTACATATTAGCTATACCTGATATTTCCCTGAGTCTTTCTTCAACATGCTACACAGGATTGGAGGACAGAGATAAAGATCTGGATATAAATGGTCCAAATGATCAATACAGTCCAACAGCCTTTCTCAGATCGACCAATGAGCTCAGCTGGACGTTGTAGAGCGCAGGTGTGGACGGAGAGGCATGATCTGACCCTACGATTTAAACATCCATAAAAAAAATTGGTGGCCTCTTGTTTAGGTAAATTCAAAACGGCAGCAGGAGCAGTCACTGTATTAATAAGACATTTTGAACTGTTTCTTAAATGCCTCATTTTCATTGTAGTCTAAACTGAATCTGTTTTGTTAGTTCGTTACACTTTAAGGAAAGTAAAACAGAGTGCTGGATAATTACTCTAGTTTTAATAGTCAATAAGTCATTAAGTGTAAAATATTGACAAGCCTGAGCAGATATAACACAACGTTCTTAATGTGATTATAAATGTAAATACACTTAGTGAAAATCTTGACATTAATTCCAGCCTGTTGAATCTGCTGAGTGACGTCAGTTCTTTGTCACTTTGTGGACACTTTGTCAACAGTAGCTGATCTGCAGAACCTGAGAATGTGTTTAAAAGTGGTTAACAAAATGTCACATATGTTGATACATGATATACAGTATGGGTATTAATTTGTGTGTGAAGCTTGATTTTGTTGAATCTGCTAATAGCTTATAATTGAGTCTGGGTTCACATACACTGTAGCTGTTCTGTTAGTGACCATGTATACATTATTTTGTGCAAACAGTTATGAAAAGCAGAATGGAGTGTTATGTGAGTGTGAGATGTGGTGTTTTTATCCAGATATTCCGAATACTGTATTGATCCTTTGAGAGAAATTCTGTTTTTGCTGTCTCCCTGTTTGCTACTTAGCAATGCTGCCTGTAAATAGTTTCCCCCAGCTTGTGTATAGGTTTGTTTGTATCTAATAATTTGCATGAAACTTGCAGCTCAGTATCAGTGACCTGAGACAGACACTCAAATTAAAGGAAAGGTTCAACATTTTGGGAAATACATTTATTCGCTTTCTTGCAGGTAAAGAATATAGAAGAGATATCGACATTGATGTCTGTACTCTAAAGCCAGGAGACAGTTAGCTTAGCTTAGCATAAATACTGGAAACAGGGGGGAAAAGTTAGCCTGGATCTGTTGAAAGGTAACAAAATCAGCAGCTCTAACGCTCATTAATTAACATGTGATATTCAGTTTGTTTAATCCGTACAATAACCAAAGTGTAAAAACAACAATTTTTTGTTTATGGGTTATGCGCCTAAACAAATTACTGGCCACAAACAGTTGCCAGGCAACCAGCAGAGACTCCAGGAAGTAACTGATCCTGGTCATGAAATAGTAACCCTCAGTAAAACATCAAACTGTCTTTTTAGCGGGCTGCTAGCGGTAGCTTCATACTTAGCATACAAACATGTGAGTGGTATCAATCTTGTATTTAATGTAACTGTGAAGTGAATAACATTTCCAAAAACCTTTCCTTTACCGCCATAAGGCACAAATATGATTAGTAGGTTACATTCTGTATACTTGTGTATGAATTGTTGGGAAAAGCAGAGGTCTTAATTTTAATTAATTAACTATACAAAACCTTTCAAGCTTAAATCATTGGTGAATTAAGTAGTACTTTAATAGATAATACTGTACATTACTTCCTAACAGCCACAGTGCAGATGAGTGAATGTTGTCAGCACTATGATACCTGTATGAGCATGGACAGTTCATTCAACACTCACATGCAGCTCTCAGCTTGAAAACAGCTTCAAACTTTTTAACAGTTTCCACAAATAAAAATGAATGTCAGTCCACAATATAGTGACAACTGACTGATGGATGAATGGTTGGTTGGTTCAGTAGTAAAAGGTTAAGTTAAGTTAAGTTAAAAGGTTCGATCAATAGGTGAAAGAGAAATGAAGGAAAGCCTTTAGGGCCAGTGTGTGTTTATATTTCCCATTGATTTTAAGATTGTAGGCCAATCATCTTATTCAGAGCACAAATCAAAACATGAGAGAAACCACAAACTACCAGGAATCTAGGATGTTTTTCTATCATGGCTGCTTAAATAATTAACACACATTGACTTGGTCCCCACAGCAGCCTGATATTACAGATGAAATCATTTAGTTTGGGAATGTGATGAACACATTGAAAGGATAAACTCAAGGTATGATCCTATGAAACTTTGATTAAATTAACCATTTACCCTATATCATGTTTGATAAGACAATTCACCTCCTTCAGGCAATGGAGTAGGCCAACTCTTGAATACGTTTCTGACGTCACTGCATGCGCAAGTGCCAGGTAATTGCAGTCATCTTTTTAACAGAGGTGGGAAAAATATTGTCTAATTTCCTGCAGGGCTATGAGGCATTTGGCCCACCACAAACTGTGTAGCAGCTGAGTTACACCTCTGGAGAAGCCAGAATACTTAATCCAGACGCGCTGTCTACATTCTCTATTCCTCCCACCTCCTGTCGACTGACGCGCGCACACGGACACGCACACCCTCCCTCGTGCATAGGTGCATACACACGCAAACGCACGAACAGAGGAAGTTAAAAAGCCTGGTGACAATAATGAGACTCACGGCTTCATCCATTGTCCATAACCTGCTGCGTCTTATTGTTCCTAATGAGGCTATATGCTCACAAAAAGTTAGTGAAGATAAACAACCAAGCCGTGCATACTGTGACTTCAAATTATTCGCAAACATGTGGAGCACATGGACCTGCGATAGCCTACTGGTGGCGGATTCCAGGAGGATAAGTGTAAATCTCCGCGGTGAAAGCTGCTGTACCTGGGAACTTTCTAATAATGGCCGGAGGAAAAAAAGAAGAATATGACATTTGGAAAAAAAAGCCGATGAATTCTTCACCTGTCTTTACTATGATATCTGTTTAGGCTACTAGTGTATGTTGTTAGGGTTAAACAAAAGTTTAATTTAGGCTGTACAGGGTGACGATCAGGAAGAGTCTGTTGTCAAATGTAAGCCTGATCCGACTCTAATGCGCGTTGATCATGATATATCGTTCATTAGCGCCAAGTTTACCTAGTGCCCGTCATTAACAGCTGATTCATAATAAAGCATAGAGCGTTTGGTTCACTGTTGTGCCGATCCGTATCTGGAGGCGACTTTTTAAATAAAGAGAAATGAAGATTGTTCTTGAAAACCTGACAGCAGCTTGTTAAATACCCCTTTCATCCAAACACAGTGCTGAAGAATCATTACCTGTCCAATCACCGGCGATTATAAAACCTTTATTTTGTTGTTTTCCACCAAGAGTAATTGGAGATCAAAATAGCTGGCTTTTGTCTGGACTCAGTGATCTATGAGCACGGTAGCCTATCTGCGGTACCAGCATATGGTCTGCAGTCGCACATTTGAGGATATAGCCGACAGAAGAGCGCCGGTTCACCCCGCTATAACTTGATCCTATTAGAAGATGACATCCCAACTTTCAGTAGACTTCAACAAAGTATGATCCCCCATCACCAACCCTACTCCCTCCCCTTCCATGTATCTGCATATTTGCAAACACGGGCCCATTTTATTCGCACCTACCAAAGCAGATCCGAGCAGAGGGGAGGGCTCCCACAGTCCGAGCGGTCCTTCTCTCAGCCTGCCGTGCAGAATGGTGACAAAAAAAGAAGAGGGCAGAAAAAAGCTTATTCTCCGCTAACAAAATCCTACAGAGTGCCTGTCTGTTAATGACAAATGTGAAAAGAAAAAAAATATTCACCGTCAGTTATTGTGGAAAAGCGTACTTTCTCTGAGGCTGAACGCGTGGGTTCCCCCAGCTTTCTCGGTCCTTGCAATCCCACCTCTACATCCCCGCTTGCAGAGAGGAACATGCAAACACATTTCATAGATTTTTGGAGCTTCGCGGAAAAACCGAAGTGGACTTTTCTGTGGTGCGCGCGCTTCAGCCGAGGCAATAATAAACCGAGAGAGGCCACGAGGTTCAGTGTGATCTCAGGACAGCTGAGGGGGGAGAGGTGTTGATTCAAAATAAAACTGAGGGCTGATCAAAGATGACTGTACTCTGCCTGAATAATTACTTGCTGTATGTCTCTTTAATAATGTTTCAGCTCGAATGATGTTGATATAATTTATTCAAAATAACTAAATTATAAAGGTTAAAAAGGGTTAAAGGTGCGTAGCCTGTACGGATTTTTTTAAGGGAGTGAGTTTATGCAACACAAAATTGCCTGGATGTGCGGGGATGGTTTTGTTTTATGATTAGAGGATAAGACATTAGATAGGCCCAATTAACTAAATATGTTTTAAGTGTTTATATCTGCATTGTCACATTGTTGTGACAAGTGTGACTTCGAATATTGTGCTTTCTCGTTTTACGGAGTTGATGCAGGGTGGTGGAGGGTAAACACTCAGTTCACCCATCAATGTACAGTATTTGGAGAATATAGTTTATCCACCATGCAAGGCTGACAAAAATCAGCCCCATCCCCGGTCGCTCCTCCTCGCGCTCAGCCAGAGTCCACTCCACCTCTTTCGGCTGTCCTGTCTGCTGGCAGGCGGCCAATCCAAGTGTGTGGAAATGACACCGCCAGGGCGGCAGAGATTTTCCTTCATTTCTCTCCTTCCCGATCGCAGACTGGCTGACATTGGCTAGAAAGTGGAGCAGCTCGTCAGGGACAATCAATGCGAATCGATCGAGCTGTGCGGTTGAGGCTCCAGAGCTGGAAAATATCGCGGCAGCTGAAGAGAGAGAGAGGGAGAGAGAGAGAGAGCGAGAGAGGAGGGGGTGTTCTACCAACTCTGTCAGTAGCCAACCAACCTCCCTGCAAACAAATATGCTCTGGCTCTCATAAACATGACACTCACATAGTATACTAAAGTCAAAAAGCCAGCAAATGCGTAATTACGCACGGGATTTGTGTTCCAAACGTATAAACAGTAGATGTTATGTCCAGCCAAAATGTTATAATGTAGGCTATTGAGTGTAAAATCATCTAAAATAATCACGTAAAATAAAACTTCTTAAATCTGCCAATGGGATACAAGACTTCACTCACTTGTTTCTAAATGTTTGCACTTGCACCTTGTTGTCATTTTTTGCTTTAAAATGCTTTAAAGACTCAACATGTAGTAGCCTACAACACACATCCATATTAATGATTCAGCATGAAGTTATTATGCATTGTGATTCATATCTATTTGGAAAATACTTTAAATTCATCATGAACCAATGAGGAAACAATTAAATTCTATTCGAAAACGTCCTCAGATGACGTCTATTTTCAGTACCAAGCAAAAGTGTTATCTTAGTTTATTAAAATGATGGGTATCTCATTTTGGAGTGACCTTTATTAGTCGCAGTATAAATTAATCCAAATTAAATCCTCCCCAAGATATGTTTGGTAAATCTACTTGGATGTGTACTTTGACACTTCCACAGAGCTGTTCCACTTCATCAAATGAAAACGTGAACATTTTATTTTCATTATAGGTTTCTTCTTACCATATTTTTGTTTACAGCTGTTCCATTATAGGCTGTTAAACATTTATATTGATCCCTGAAATCATCGTCCAACTGCAATGACATCATCACAACCAGGAAGTGATTGGCACGAGTGGTCACTAAAGAAGTATCCCAGTGTGGTTGAATAATAAAAAAAAAAATTGAAAGGGGGGAAAAAGGAAGCAAAATATTACACCTTTGTTCATTTTAAATCTAAAATGGATACTTCAATTCCTCACACATACAATTCTCTTGTAGACACATATCAGTCCAATGAATTTCCTTTGTTGGGGATCACCACTAAAAAGTAATATCACTATTTGTAGATCAAACAGCAGCTGGAAACACATTTCATATCTATTTTTGTCCAAATATACTTGTCACTTGTGTGATGATCACTAAATTGGCCTTAAAGTGTATGTAAATATGGGTATAAAGGTAAAGAGAAATAGGTATACATATAGGTATAAAGTTAGTTTGATGTGTTAGCAAGCTAATATTTGCTAATTAGAACTAAGGTACAGCTGAGGCTGATGAGAATGTCGTTAGTTTTGCAGGTATTTTGTTATAAGCCAAAATATTGGACAACTTGAAATTTTGACATGATAATTGCGCCTGATTAAAAGTCAGAGGATCACTATAGTTATTACAATATCCTGAGAGGGATACCAATGTGTGTATAACATTTATTGTTGAAATATTTGAGTCTGAACAAAAGTGATGGACCGACCAACCTACACACAGTGCCATCCTGAGAGCCATGGCAAATAACATTACTGATACAGGTATTTCATTATTTGACATGCAGTACAAGTTTTGGGAAATTGATATCCATATTAAGTTAGCACTTGTTGGTGTGATAGTCACAAAAGGGTCTTTTCAGAACCAGTTCATGTCCGGTATCAAAACAGCCCAAATGTATGTAATGTGTAAACATATAGACAAAAGTTACCCTTGATGCAACAACAAACACTAGTATAAACCAGGTGTTGCCATCTCCATGCTTTTTTGAGTCCAGAGATACTGTATGTTACTTTTGTTCTTTCTTTCAGTTATCTTATTTTTCACTTTTGTTTCTTAATTTTTTTGTATGTTTCCATTCAGGGTTTTAGACAATTTCACTGTAATCATATGAATGAGGTGAACAGGAATAATTTTGCCTCTATAAAACCCACTCTGACCACATTCTTTTTTTCTTTTGTAGCATTCTATATGTCCTCCCTTTTGACCTTCTAAAGTCCTCTATCACTAATATGAAACGGAGGAACATTACATTGTAGTCTGCAATCGCAAGTCGCTTTCATAGGTTGAAAAGAGGGTCAAAAGAGAGAAAGCATGAGAGAAGGCGAGAGTCATGCATGGATAGATGGGTAGGAGGGAGCAGCAAGCTGTGACTCTTGGACATGTTCTGGTGGGTGCACTGAACCCCGGAGGCTGCAGCCACACTCAGCTCTTTGTTGTTTTCGTTCTGCACAGGGAGGCACGGTACTTTCCTGAGCTGGGGAGGAGGATTAGTGTTGCATGGCCTCCATCCCCAGCTGCACACATGACCAACACCGCAGGAAAGCCCCCGAAGACAACCCAAAAGAGGTACATAAGGAATGAAGGGAGCAGGGCGAGGCATGAACATCAGCTTTCTCAAATACTGAGGAATGTTGCAAGCCCTGTAAACCCTCCAAATGATTACTGCAACACACTTTCAACATCCCCCTTATTTCAGAAAGACTGGCCTCCAGTTCTTCTACTTGTTTCTACAGTGTCTATCCCAGCTTACACATAGACATGTTCTTTTTTCTCTCATTGTTCCGCAGCACAAACACAGACTTGTTACATCCTTAACCTCTAACCTTTATCCACTTTAATAAACAGCATCAGGCCAACCCCACATTCAGCTTTATGTATCTATCTATCTATCTATCTATCTATCTATCTATCTATCTATCTATCTATCTATCTATCTATCTATCTTTATCTTATCAGCAGTGATTTCTAATATTTGACCATTTATAGTCTTGAAAGATGCCTGTGATTGCTGACTTATGATGTAATGCCTTTGTCATCTTGTTGCTGAACATTTTGAGTCCAGAGGAACTAGTATTGAATCATATTATTAATAATAAAATTACATTTACAAAAGTATCCCATCCCAAACCCAAACATGTGTGAAACATGACATCTACTGGCAACAAACAAGGTCCTCGCTCTCTCCTATTGGCTGGTGTTTGATGCTAGGTGATGTCACTTCCTGCAGAATACCATAGATCATCTGTCACCAAATTTGACCGGCTGCTGGAGCAGAGTGTTCCAGTTTCTTCTCACAACCTCACAACCTCCAGGAAGTCACTGAGTTCAAAGAGAAACAGTTTCAGCACGGAACTGCATGTAAACATTTAACATGTTTTTACATTTCGGTTTTTGTACGGATTAAACGAACAAGATACAGTGTGTTAATGATGAGTTTTAGAGGTGCAGATAGGCGTATTGTTTAGCCTTGGAGTGAGCCAAGCCAGCTGTTTATCCTTCTCTTTTCTTTCTGCTTCTGATCTTCATGTTAAGCTAAGCTAAATGTCTCCAGGCTCTGGCTCCACAGTTAATGCACAGATACGAGGGTAGAATCAATCTTCTTATCTAATTCATGGCAATAAAGTGAATACGCATTTTTACCAAAAGCCCAACTATTACTTTACCAAAAGCAGTTAACCTAAAGGCAATTACATAATAAAACAATCTTGCTAAATTATTTGTGTGTTTATGGTTGTACTACAGTTTTAGAAATAGGCCTGGGTTGGGGCCTGCAGTGTAACCAAAGTAATGAGATCAAGACAGTGACTTTCTACCATTAGACAGCACATATAACTCAAGTCAATCAGAATAAAACAAACTCACTCTATCTCAACTGAATCCAGATAAGGTGATCTGGAAGTGAGGAAATGACCAAGTAATTCAAGAAGGGTACATAAACAATGGGCTGTGCAAGTAGCACAAAAATAGAAATTAATACATTCATTTTATATTAGTATACTTTTTTACTGTTATTGTTACGAGCCAAGGCATTTTGCTTGAGATGTAATTGAATCACATACAACATGGCTTGTGATTTCATTAATGGCTTGTGCTGTTGATGTGACTGCAAAATAACTGCGAGTTAATTATGTGGGAACATCTGAATAAGCTTCAGTATATAATGTTAGAATAGGCCATTTCTAAGTGCCATTTTCTCCTAGCACTGTGCCAGGATGGCATGCCAGCAAAAACAGTATATAAAAGGAGGGGTCAACAAATGTAGCTACAACAGGTCAATGCCACTGCAGAAATACTCCACACCTGAGAATAAGATTTATTTGTAAGTAAATGTCATTTAAAAAAGTTTGCACACTTTGCACTCTGTACATTTGACAGTCAGTCTGTCACTTCCGCATGTCATTTCAAAGCAATGTAATGCTTTTTAAGGCATTATATCAGATTTGGCAGTTAGTCATTTTTGTGTGTTATGCATAATACATTTTGGCTCAAGAATATTGTTAATTTTGATCTCAATACTGAACTGCGTCTCAGGTTTATCTGTTCCAGCAATATTGGCAACTTCAAGGACACACCACTTCCATCCCACACTCTCAATTGAGTCCCCAAAGTGTTAGGGATTTTGTGGTGTGTGTTCCCATCCTAATGAACAAGCCTAATCACGCCTTGTGTGAGCCTCACAGCTCCACGCTGTAGACGCCCGCTGCCTGATGAGCAACACTGGCTCCATTTCTCAAGATTTATTACTCATCCTGCTACTAATCACATGCTCAGCCTCAGCTGTCAGGAAGCAAGTGGCTCTATTGTATTGACTGACAGTATGAGGACAAAAAACATGACAAAATTACATCAACAACTGTTTAGCTTGTACCACTAAATACGTAGTGTCATTGCTTTCTCAAATGATCATGTCTCTAAATGTGAAACAGCAAACACTGCCCCTCCTGTAGCAGTACCAGCCAACCAGCTGTTGCTGTCGTTGCAGTTAAAATCAAGGTTAGGGCCCCATCTAGTGGCATGTCCTACAGAGGCTGTCTGAGAAACTTCCTTTAGAATAAATTAAATAAATAAAATGAAATAATAACTAGGAGTAGAGATGGCTATCAAAAGTGTGTGCTTTTTAGGTAATAAACAAATCATACCAGTAATACTCTCAGTGATCGCTCAAGCAGTGTTTTACCTGATGCTGCTTCTTAAGAGTTCAAAATGTAGCATCATGCTCCTCTCACGTCCTGCTGCTTTCAGTCATGTTCTTTTGAAAAGAGCTTTAACTGTTCTTAAGAAAGGGACAGACTAGTCACCAAAGGTTGGGTTAGAAATTCATGATTAAAAATTTTATAAATCTGCTAACATGAACAAAATTCACTTCAGGTTTGCTACAGTACAGACAAGTTGTGCTAATGTTGTCTTTCATCAAAATGTCCATGCATTTAAGACAAATGATGGTAATCTTAGATATTGGTCTTATTTATTTATATGTAGCTATTTTGGGAGGCTTTTATGGCCTTTAATTGACAGGCCAGTGTAGTATATGAACGCCAGCTTGAAGAGAGGAGAGGTGAGAGAGGACGACATGCAGCAAAGGACCATGGATTTGAACCCGGGCCGCTGCCAAGGACTCAGCCTACATGGTCACTCTACTGGGTGAGCTAGAGGTCGCCCCTGTGTAGCTTTTTTAGTAACACATCTAGAGTCTGTCAAATGGGAAAATTTTTAGGGCAAGAAATCTAAAAGTCAACTTTTCAATTCTATAATGTTCAATGTGAAAACATTTAGTGCCAGTTTGCATTTTTATACGGATTTAACAGGATGACATGAAATAATCCATTTAAAAATGCAAGTGTTATACATAAAAGGGCTAGTGTGCTAAGTGACATGTTTTATGGATATTTCATTTTATATTCAATGCATAATTATAACATTAGAGCAACTGATAAACTGTAAAATTAACCCAAATAGTGAACGAAATACCTACAGAAAGTTTGTGTAAATCCAGCAATTTGGATTTTGAGCAGATTATATTCTGTAAATTTTGCATTAGAGATTAGTTTTCCTGTTATTTTTAGGAACTTTTATTACAATTCTCTGTATTATGTATTTTATTTATTTATTAACAATCATACATACTTAATAGGCTTCTTTTTTTTCAGTGTTTTCTTCTGCCTGACACTTGGCCCTTGTTCTATTAGCTCTTTGGTAGTTTTAACTGTGTACTTTTTTTAATGCAGGTAAATAAAGGCCAACTTTTTTTTAAGTTGTCTTACAGCCTTAAAATCAAGAAGGCCTTGAAACCCCCGCGAAGCTTTGTATTCCAATTTTAACTTGATTTCTCACATTGATATGGTGTTCCAAAACAGTTTTCATTTGTTAGAATACAATCAAGCAAGGGTTATGGCTATACCAGCAGTTTGTGTAAAAGTCCCCAAATGGTGTCTGGCTCATGGTTGGCTAAATGAAGAATGAGTTGGGACCACGGATGTATGGGTGGGACTTGTCAGGCATTTGCCTTACAGTCCTGACTTAGGGGTTAAATGACCACTTTCACATGAAGTGCCACAATATTCGCGATTTGTACATATAATAGTATTTTTGAATTCATTTTTTTTATTTCATTCATATGCATCCAATATATATATATGTATATATATATACATGATATATATATATATATATATATATATATATATATATATATATATATATATATATATATATATATATATATATATATATATCATGTATGCACTGGACCACAATTCAGTTAATAGATTAAGGGTAATTAACAAATGATTACAAAAACACATGTAGGCTAAAATTTAAGTTTGGATTTTACAGCAGACAAGTGTTTTGATGTAGGCTTAAGTGCAGCCCACTCACCAGAAAATGTATTAATTGGCATTTCCTGTGGCACATAAACAAAAATTACGTCATCTCCAAATTGGTAAAATAACATAAATGTTTCTTTTAAAATGTGTGCTATCGCCACGTTTGAGTAGCTCAGTTTACACAAACCCTGGCGGTTTGTCGCCACCAAGTGAAATGTCTCTGCTGTTTTTGCCATAAATCCAACTGCCTGTGATGCTCGCGTGCACGTGCGCGCGCCTGTAATCAAAACGAACCTGTCCAGTGATCATGAATGTTACACATGTTTGAACCGAGGCCCATACGCTCCCATCTTCGGGCGTACAGAAATTTCGAGAATATCGAAACATGGCGCGCCGTGCGTGCGTGGGGGCAACCCCGTCTCAGCCTCCATCTGATGGCAGCATCAGGCAGTCCCGTGAAACATTTGCGTGGGAGTTCCCTCCACCGCCATGTCGGGGGTGCATCGCTCTCTCTCTCTCTCTCTCTCTCTCTCTCTCTCTCTCTCTCTCTCTCTCTCTCTCTCCGTTCATCCTCCCCCACATTAACAGCTTAGCACAGCAGCAGCTCCTACTGTACAGCATCCAGCATCCAGCATCCATCCCTGCCTGGGGAGCAGCAGTCCTACCCGGCGCAGCACCGACGCACGGAGGGGGCGCATCATCTAAGTGATGCCACAGCATCAGTCGCATTTCGACAACAAATACTGAGAGTAGACTCTAAAAGGAGGGAGAGAAAACAGCTTCAGCCTCGAAGACAGCAACTGCCCATGAAGATGTCTAACGCTGACATCGTCTTAAACGCCACCGATCGGATGGTGAAATGTAAGTTAGCCTGCATTTTGCGTTAGGTTATGGCTGTAGAAAGATATTACATAACATCTCCTGTATTTAGCTCCTCGTGGTTTGGAAGAATATGGCCTTTATTTTTCATGTCGTGCATATGCGGCCATCAAGTTGTGTTCACGGTGATGATAGTGAGCTGCTGGAGCTTTGATGTTGATAAACAATCCGGTTTTCTTTGCTGCACAGCCCCCGCGAAGATCGGGCATAAAGCTTAGAAGCAGCAGTGCAGCGGGGAAATATGGATTTTATTGCACACATTTATTTATATTGTAATCTTTGTTGTCACGATGTGACTGCCTATATGATGGCTTTAGCTCGGTATAGGCATAAGAGGAGAGATGGAAAAACTGCTGAATTACCGAGCTTGTGGTAGAAGCTGGGGCAGTGATGCAGCAGGATTTCACAGGCTTTGACAGGGCCAGTGGAAGAGGAAGAGGGCATGTAATTGACATTTAATGGGGATATATATTTACCGGGAGTGAGTCATGTTTTAATTTGCTGAGAAAAGGTCTATATGGGATCCCAAAAGCTGCATCAGTAGATGTTGAGAAGGATGACTTGGACAACTTGGATCAATGGAGGATGATGAAGTGCTCACAGTTGTGCCATAACTCATTTGATCAATGCTCATTTTGACAATGGATCAGCTCACAATCACCACTGTGCCTGAATATATTCACATTCTGTAGACTATATTGTCGTTCATAATGGCCGAGTAGCTCATTCAGCATTAACAACTTTGTCCTTTAGGCTACAGAGTTGTGGCAACAGAATAATATGTACTATGAGATACACTTATGTGACAATGAATGCAGGCACAATGAATGTCCTGTAAGCATTTAAATGTTACAATTGAAAAGCTAACTTTAGGAATTATACTTACAGGTCTGAACACTCAAAAAGGGAACTATATTGTGAATCAGCAGTCCTTCCAGAGGGACCCTAACAATCTTATGCTCAGACTAATTTTTAATGGAAATAACACACTGTGCATCCTAAATTCTGAAACACACCATACTGCTGACACATTTTATTATATTTGCCATGTTAGCAGATGATACACTTCATTGTTTTTCCAGGACATTCTCTCCAAACAGTGCATCTAGCCACACTATCATTTGTCACAATAATGTCCATAGTAAGAGAAAGAAGTTGGTAAAATTACATCAGTAGTTGTTTTGAGCAAGACCTCACAACCAAGATATAACAGTTTTTTTTTGGCAAAGCTTTACTGACATCCAGGCATTCAAAAATATGTCAAACAAAAGGTTTATATCAGCAAACGCTGCACAGACAAAAATTCTGACTCAGACTTTTGCTTTTGTAACATGGTCATGTAACATTTAGCATTTTCCTACAGGATTCTAAACACTCAAAGCATATTTTTCTGGTTCAGTAAAATAATATGCATTTGTTTCATTTTTGCTATTCTCGTAGCCTTAGGTAATTTAAAAATCTTTCTCAATAGCTTCACCTATCTTCAAATCCCCATTAATTTGCTCTTTCGGACCATCGAAAATGGATCATTTCACCACACATGAATGTCCCTTGTCACTTCTATCCGCTCTACTATTCTTGTATTCCACTTTGAAAAAGTAGTAAAACCCATGTTTTTTTTTAATCCCCAAAAATTAGATGCAAGAAAATTAATCATGCATCCTTCAGGTGATCAAAAGAAGTTATTAAGACAATGGTGATTTTGATAAGTCGAGACTGACATTTTTGACAGTTATTGTGTTGCATGTAGAAAACTACCGAGCACTGATTCTTCAAGGTACTACTACAAGTTATTTTTAACCCTGTATACATTTAGAACTTAAACCACAGCAAGTTTCTTAGCGCTTCTCTTTTTTCTTACATGTTTTAACCTGACAGAACATATCTTAAGAGATACAATAAGTGCTGGTCTGTGCAGTTTGTTTTCCACGGCACTGTCACCGCCGTTCTGTGGGCATCGAGAGGCATATTCAGGTCAGTTATTTCAGGGAATGGGGCCTTTAGTACACCTGTGAACTATCTTACTTTATTATAGCACCGTAGAAAATCATTTTCTTCATGTCACAGTCACTGTATCTTAAAGAAATGCAGTACGTGAATTTGTAACTGTTTTTCCATTGTTTGAAGCAAAAAAGCAGTTTCTTTAAATAAATAATTATGCAACAATATGAGAAGCACTGCACTGAGACATGATATGTCAACTTAACTCAACAAGCCTTGCGTCAGGCTAAAATATTCACTCCAGCTTTCAGTACCAACAAATTGGTTCACACTTATGTTGATAATAGTTTATCAATGGTTACGATGGCGCAATAGTTGGGTTTAGCAGAACAGGTCTGCTTTTATCTTTTTGTTTAACATTGGTCGGGAGGTACGTAACCCTTCAAACATCAGCATAAAGCAGCTGGTGGAGCTGTAGGGGGTGGGTGGAAAGAAAGCAACACAACATATGCTAAAAGCTTGACACTTGGGTCTGTAGACTGTGTGTTAATTGGACCTCTTATAAATGCACACTGTCTAGTTAGTCCAATCAGATGAAGCCATTTCCTGACTGAACCCAAGGTTGCTCATTAGCAACATAAAATGCGCTTTCATTTTTTTCCAGCTTGCCGTATGGAGATACCATTCTCAGGAAAATGTGTTTTGGCATAAAAAAGTGTACAGTACAGGCTCATATTATATTATATATTATATGTGATCAGAAAAAATTGATGTGTGTCTACCACATGAGCATTTCCAACAGCATCTCTGTGAATCTCTAATGCAAATTGCAGTTTTCCGTGGCGGCACTGGCTGTACTCCAACAGTCAGCTGCTGCTGCTGCTGTTGCCCGGCAACATACTGTATTTCGTAGTTCAACTCTGCTCTGGTGCTGAGCACAAGTCAGCTTTTCATCTCATCTCATCTCACCATACATCTATTTCACTGGACTTGTACATTTGAGTCTACATATGTACGTGTTTGCAAAATGCATTGTTGAAGATCATTTGTCTAGTATCTGGGTTGCTTTTTTGGATTGTTTTGTTATTAGTGGTCGTAATCCTTTGTTGCTCTATTCTGCATAAAGAAGCTAAGTGGTATGTCCTTTTCAAAGCATCCGAATGTGGCTCTATTTCAGTTCATGTGACTGGTAAAAAGGTGCCAACAGTTTGAATAAAAAGTATAATCAGTTCATGGTGATTTAAGTTTCTGCATTTTACATTCATTTAATGTCAATTACAGTACCTATAGCAATGCATTTTGGCCTTCCAGTTCTGACTGTTTTAAGATACTTATTTTAGTCAGTGTTTTTATAGCTCATTGGCTCATCTACTTCCTCTCAATTTAAGGTAATGCATCACTGCATTTGAGATGTATTTTGCCAAGTTGTATCGCCATGCTTTCAGGCTGCCAAACAATGCCATAAACCTAACTAAAACTTGAATGGTGACAGTGCTGAGTGTCAAAGCACACATCGCCATCACAGATACACACTGCACACCGTGAACATTCTTTATAAACTCGCTGGGGTCCGCCTCATTATCCCAGGAGCAGCGACTTTGAGGAGATTTCTCTAGTCAAGCATTCATTATTAAAGAGCATGTTGATCATGTTCGGTTTAAGCCTGAGCTTTGAGACTCTTCCTTTGTCTTCTCTTCATTTGGCACTGCTGAGTGGCCCTGTTTGCTATGCACTGCACAAATTTTGCAAGCATACCATTACTCCTGAATATACTGCAGCTGATGTCTTGTTTCATGTGTACATAATATGTGCGTAGATGGAGTAAAGTACTAATATTTTACTAAAACTACTAATTAATAAGTAAAAAGTCAGAGTAAACAATTCTGAGTTACATTTTATAAGGGGAGGGGGTGGTATAAGATGATGATAATGTTATATAATAGAACTATCAAATTAAAGACCATCTTTAGGCTACAAAATAAAGTGCATTAACATGCACAATATTGTCACCAAGCCCTTGTATCCGAACAATAAATTCCTTATAGACAGAAATTTGCATCCTGTGCATAGAACTCATTATCAATTTTAAATATACAACCACCCTTCTCAGTATAGCCTTAAAAGAGTTAACCAGAAAAGAGGAGAAAATATCAGACAATTACACACAAATGACCAACAATAAATAAAAAGAGCTATGGACACTGCAGCAGGTGCAACAAGCTTAAGTAACCTGCCACTTTAATAACAGAATAAAGCTTCACCAAGGCAGCCAACACAGAGATGTAAACACAATATAGTACAAAGTGCAACACATACAACAACATGTTTCTAGGCAACGCAGTGGTTGTTGACATCCTCCTCTGAAGAGTTGTTGTTGTTCTTGTTGTTGTACCCTACTCACCTGGCTGAACATCATTCTGCGAGTCTTGTGCACCGCAAAGTCCTCCTCAGTTTACTCTAGGTGAAACTTCTCTGCTTGGTCATTCTCAAAGCATAATATGACAAGTCCACTCAGCGTCTCTGCAGATTCCACTGTGCTTCTCAAATTCAAAATGTTTTAATCTGAAAGGGCAATCTGCAGTCACATCTGTGACAGGGATTAATGTCACAAACAGCAGAAAGGCCTCAAACACCTACAGTGCCTTGCGAAAGTATTCGGCCCCCTTGAACGTTTCGACCTTTTGCCACATTTCAGGCCTCAAACATAAAGATATAAAACTGTAATTTTTTGTGAAGAATCAACAACAAGTGGGTCCCAATTATGAAGTGGAACGAAATTCATTGGCTATTTCAAACTTTTTTAACAAATAAAAAACTGAAAAAGTGGGCGTGCAAAATTATTCAGCCCCTTTACTTTCAGTGCAGCAAACTCTCTCCAGAAGTTCAGTGAGGATCTCTGAATGATCCAATGTTGACCTAAATGACTAATGATGATAAATAGAATCCAGCTGTGTGTAATCAAGTCTCCGTATAAATGCACCTGCTCTGTGATAGTCTCAGAGGTCCGTGTAAAGCGCAGAGAGCATCATGAAGAACAAGGAACACATCAGGCAGGTCCGAGATACTGTTGTGGAGAAGTTTAAAGCCGGATTTGGATACAAAAAGATTTCCCAAGCTTTAAACATCCCAAGGAGCACTGTGCAAGCGATAATATTGAAATGGAAGGAGTATCAGACCACTACAAATCTGAAGACCGGGCGTTCCCTCTAAACTTTCAGCTCATACAAGGAGAAGACTGATCAGAGATGCAGCCAAGAGGCCCATGATCACTCTGGATGAACTGCAGAGATCTACAGCTGAGGTGGGAGACTCTGTCCATAGGACAACAATCAGTCGTATACTGCACAAATCTGGCCTTTATGGAAGAGTGGCAAGAAGAAAGCCATTTCTTAAAGATATCCATAAAAAGTGTCATTTAAAGTTTGCCAAAAGCCACCTGGGAGACACACCAAACATGTGGAAGAAGGTGCTGTGGTCAGATGAAACCAAAATCGAACTTTTGGCAACAATGCAAAACGTTATGTTTGGCGTAAAAGCAACACAGCTCATCACCCTGAACACACCATCCCCACTGTCAAACATGGTGGTGGCAGCATCATGGTTTGGGCCTGCTTTTCTTCAGCAGGGACAGGGAAGATGGTTAAAATTGATGGGAAGATGGATGGAGCCAAATACAGGACCATTCTGGAAGAAAACCTGATGGAGTCTGCAAAAGACCTGTGACTGGGACGGAGATTTGTCTTCCAACAAGACAATGATCCAAAACATAAAGCAAAATCTACAATGGAATGGTTCACAAATAAACATATCCAGGTGTTAGAATGGCCAAGTCAAAGTCCAGACCTGAATCCAATCGAGAATCTGTGGAAAGAACTGAAAACTGCTGTTCACAAACGCTCTCCATCCAACCTCACTGAGCTCAAGCTGTTTTGCAAGGAGGAATGGGCAGAAATGTCAGTCTCTCGATGTGCAAAACTGATAGAGACATACCCCAAGCGACTTACAGCTGTAATCGCAGCAAAAGGTGGCGCTACAAAGTATTAACTTAAGGGGGCTGAATAATTTTGCACGCCCAATATTTCAGTTTTTTATTTGTTTAAAAGGTTTGAAATATCCAATAAATTTCGTTCCACTTCATGATTGTGTCCCACTTGTTGTTGATTCTTCACAAAAAATTACAGTTTTATATCTTTATGTTTGAGGCCTGAAATGTGGCAAAAGGTCGAAAAGTTCAAGGGGGCCGAATACTTTCGCAAGGCACTGTAAATGAAGGTAGGAATTCCTAAGCAAATATAGAAGTCACCGCTGGAGGATCCAACATGAGTATCTTAGCATTCAGCATTTTAAGGTAGTCCCAGAATGCACCTGTTGGAAACATAACATCTTCCATGTTTTATTTAGACCACCTAGCGTGCTCGCTGGATGGTAAATCGGTATTTAAGGTAGATGCAACCTTTTTAACTAAGCCGAGGTACAATAATGCTAACCTTAACCATAACCAATAATGACGTAATCCTTTGTTTTATTTCAATTTTGTGCATTTTTGTACTGTTTACTAACTGAAAACCCTGGCCTAGGTGTGACCACACCCCGCGCACACCCTTGACACTTGACTAGTGAACGTTTACATTCAACATGTATGTTTACAGTGTCAGCTGAGTACTGGGCATCTTCTGCTCTGCTGCAGCTGCTGATTTGGCACCATTCTTTTGTTCTTTTTCTCATACCGTTTATC